>NW_016813944.1:343855-376764 GCF_001698545.2 Rhinopithecus bieti | reverse complement strand
TGTATACCTATGTAACAAACCTGCATGTTCTGCACATGTATCCCAGAACTTAAAGTATAATAAAATAAATAAATAAATAAATAAATAAATAAAAATGCTTTGAACTGAATGATAACAGTGATACAACCTATCAAAACCTCTGGAATACAGCAAAAGCAGTGCTAAGAGGAAAGTTGATATCATTAAATGCCTACATCAAAAGGTCTGAAGGAACACAAACAGACAATCTAAGGTCATATCCCAAGGAACTAGAGAAACAAGAACAAACAAAACCCAAACCCAGCAGAAGAAACGAAATAATCAAGATCAGACCAGAATTAATGAAATTGAAACAAAAAAATACAAAAGATAAATGAAACAAAAAGCTGGTTCTTTGAAAAGATAAACAAAATTGATAGACCACTAGTGAGATTAACAAACAAGAGAGAATATCAAAATAAGCTCAATTAGAAATGAAATGGGAGATATTACAACCGATACCACAGAAATACAAAAGATCATTCAAGGCTACACAGACACCTTTACATGCACAAACTAGAAAACTTAGAAGAGATGGATAAATTCCTGGAAATATACAACCCTCCTAGATTAAACCAGGAAGAAATAGAAACTCTGAATAGACCAATAACAAGCAGCAAGATTGAAATGGTAACAAAAAAATCACCAACAAAAAAAAGTCCAGGACCAGATGGATACATAGCTGAATTCTATTAGACATTCAAAGATCAATTGGTACCAATTGTATTGAAACTACTCCAAAAAATAGAGAAAGAAGATAAATCGTTTTATGAAGCCAGTATCACCCTAATACCAAAACCAGGAAAGGACATAACAAAAAAAGAAAACTACAGACTGATATCCCTCATGAACATAGACACAGAAATCCTCAACAAAATACTAGCTAACTGAATCTAACAGCATATCAAAAAGATAATCCACCATGATCAAGTGGGTTTCATACCAGGGGTGCAGGGATAGTTTAACATACACAAGTTAATAAATGTGATACACCATATAAACAGAATTTAAAACAAATCACATGATCATCTCAATAGATGCAGAAAAAACATTTGACAAAATCCAACAGCACTTTGTGATTAAAACCCTCAGCAAAATTGGCATAGAAGGGATGTATCTTAATTTAATAAAAGCCATCTATAATAAATCCAAAACCAACATTATACTGAATAGGGAAAAGTTTAAAGCATTCCCCCTGAGAACTGGAACAAGACAAGGTTCCTACTTTCACCACTTCTATTGAACATAGTACTGGAAGTCCTAGCCAAAGCAATCAGACAAGAAAAAGAAATAAAGGGCATCCAAATTGGTAAAGAGGAAGTCAAACTGTCACTGTTCACTGATGATATGATCATATACCTAGAAAACCCTAAAAATTTATCCAAAAAGCTCCTAGATCTGATAAATAAATTGACTAAAGTTTCAGAACACAAAATCAATGTACACAAATCCATAGCACTGCTATACACCAACAGTGACCAAACTGAGAATCAAATCAAGAACTCAACCACTTTTACAATAGCTGCAAAATAAAATAAAATAAAATACTTAGAAATATACCTAACAAGCAGGTGAAATAATTCTACAAGAAAAACTACAAAACACTGCTGAAGGAAATCACAGACGACACAAACAAATGGAAACACAACCCATGCTCATGGATGGGTAGAATCAATATTGTGAAAATGACCATACTGCCAAAAGCAATCTCTGATTCAATGCAATTCCCATCAAAATATTATACCATCATCATTCTTCACAGAACTAGAAAAGCAATCCTAAAATTCATATGGAACCAAAAAAGAACCTGCAGAGCCAATGCAAGACTAAGAAAAATAACAAATCTGGAGGCATCACATTTCCTGACTTCAAACTATACCATAAGGCTACAGTCACCAAAACAGCATGGTAGTGATATAAAAATATGCACATAGACCAATGGAACAGAATAGAGAACCCAGAAATGAACCCAAATACTTACAGCCAACTGATCTTTGACAAAGCAAACAAAAACATAAAGTGGGGAAAGTATACCCTATTCAACAAATAGTGCTGGGATAATTGGCAATCCACATGTATTAGGTTGGTGCAAATGTAATTGCAGTTTTGCCATTAAAAGTACTGGCAAAACCACAATTATGCTTGCACCAACTTAATAGAAGAATGGAACTAGATCCTCATCTCTCACCTTACACAAAATCAATTCAAGATAGATCAAAGACTTAAACGTAAGACTTGAAGCCATAAAAATTCTAGAAGACAACATCAGAAAAACTCTTTTAGACATTGGCTTAGGCAAAGACTTCATGACCAAGAACCCAAAAGCAAATGCAACAAAAGCAATGATAAATAGATGGAACTTAAACTAAAAAGCTGCTTCACAGCAAAAGAAATAATCAGCAGAGTAAACAACCAGATATTGATCATCAAGACAGATGGGAGGCAGGGCTAGATTGCAGCTCTGTACAGATAAGTGTGAGGAGGCTCACACTGTGAATTTTAGCTTCAAATTAACTGCAAGAATAAAGCATCAATCCCGAGAGGACCCACATACCCTCTGAAGGAAGCAGACTGATCCTGCAGGACCCAGGAGACACCCAAATACTGTGAGTGTCCCAACTGCAGAAGTGAGAAAGGGAGACCCACCTCTCCCAAACACACACCCCCACTAGAGAAACTGAAGGTCTGTTTGCACGAAAAGTTTTTGACTTTACCTGGAGCTGAGTCAATTAGGAGAGCAGAGTGAAATACAGGGGTACAGGAAGCGGCAGAAAGGCCCTAAGAGCTCACTGGGTCCCCAAGCAGGCCATTCCTGCTAGCAACACAGGGATTCATCAGGAGGGCGGCCAGAGGAGCAGGGAGTAAAACTCCATAGGGACAAGGAAATCTCTAGTTGAACTTTGTAACAATTTGAATGGGGCATAGAAGCCTGCTGGCCAGAACTCGAGAGAGGGCATGAATCCCGTGTGCAGATTTCACAGCTGGGGGAAGAACCAACCCCAGCTGGGAGGCAGGTAGCCTGGGGCAAGCTTTCAAGCCCCTCCCTCTCCCTCACTGCCTAGAAATGGGCTCTGGGCTGTTGTGGGGGTGGGGGTATAGTTGGAGTGAGACTGGCCCTTCAGTTTGAGTGGGAGCTGGGTGAGACCTGTGACTGCTGGCTTTCCCCCACTTTCCTGACAACCTGCATGACTCAGCAGAGGCAGCCATTATCCTTCTAGGTACACAGCTCCAGGGACCTGGGAATCTCACCTCCATCCCCAACAGCAGCAGCAGCAGCAAGATCCACCCAAGGAGAGTCTCAGCTCAGACATGCCTAGCCCAGCCCGCACCTGATGGTCCTTCCCTACCCACCCTGGTAGCGGAAGACAAAAGGCATATAATCTTGGGAGTTTTAGGGCCCCGCCCACTGCCAGTCCCTCTACAACCCCCAGTGCCAGCCCGGAGCCAGGTAGACTCGTTGGGTGGCTAGACCCAGAAGAGAGACAACAATCACTGCAGTTCAACTTACAGGAAGCCACAACCATAGGAAAACGGGGAGAGTGCTACATCAAGGGAACACCCCATGGGACAAAAAAATCTGAACAACAGCCTTCAGCCCTAGACCTTCCCTCTGACAGGGACTACCCAAATGAGAAGGATCCAGAAAACCAATCCTGGTAATATAACAAAACAAGGCTCTTCAACACCCTGAAAAAATCACACTAGTTCACCAGCAATGGATCCAAACCAAGAAGAAACCCATGATTTACTGGAAAAGAATTCAGTTTAGTTATTAAACTAATCAGGGAGGCACTAGAGAAAAAGGCAAAGCCCAATGCAAGGAAATCCAAAAAAATGATACAAGAAGTGAAGGGAGCAATATTCATGGAAATAGATAGCTTAAAGAAAAAACAATAAAAATTTCAGGAAACTTTGGACACTTTTAGAAATGTGAAATGCTCTGGAAAGTCTCAGCAATAGAATTGAACAAGTAGAAGAAAGAAATTCAGAGCTCAAAGAAAAGGTCTTCAAATTAACCCAGTCCAACGAAGACAAAGAAAAAAGAATAAGAAAATATGAACAAAGCCTCCAAGAAGTCTGGGATTATGTTAAATGACCAAACCTAGGAATAATTGGTGTTCCTGAGGAAGAAGAGACTTCAAAAAGCTTGGAAAATATACTTGGGGGAATAATCGAGGAAAACTTCCCCAGCCTTGCTAGAGACCTAGACATTCAAATACAAGAAGCACAAAGAACACCTGGGAAATTAGTCACAAAAAGATCATCACCTAGGTACATTGTCATCATGTTAACCAAAGTTAAGACAAAGGAAACTGTTAAGAGCTGTGAGACAGAAGCACCAGGTAACCTGACAAAACTATCAGATTAACAGCAGATTCCTCAGCAGAAACCTTAGAAGCTGGGAGGGATTGGGTCTCTATCTTCAGCCTCCTCAAACAAAACAATTATCAGCCAAGGATTTTGTATCTAGCAAAATGAAGCATCATATATGAAGGAAAAATATAGTCATTTTCAGACAAACAAATGCTGAGAGAATTCACCATTACCAACACCACTACAAGAACTGCTAAAAGGAGCTCTAAATCTGGAAACACATCAAAACAGAACCTCTTTAAAGCACAAATCACACAGGACCTATAAAACAAAAGTACAAGTTAAAAAGCAAAACCAAAAAACAAAAAAACCAAACCACACAGGCAACAAAGAGCATGATAAATGCAATGGTACCTCACATTTCAATACTGATATTGAATGTAACGGCCTAAACGCTCCACTTAAAAGACACAGAACCACAGAATGGACAAGAATTCACCAACCAATCTGCTGCCTCAGGAGACTCACCCAACACATAAGGACTCACATAAACTTAAAGGGATGGAAAAAGGCATCTCATGCGAATGGACACCAAAAGTGAGCAGGGATAACTATTCTTATACCAGACAAAACAAACTTTAAAGCAAGAGCAGTTAAAAGTGACAAAAAGGGACATTATACAATGGTAAAAGGCCTCGTCCCACAGGAAAACATCACAATCTTAAACATATAGGCACCTAACACTGGACTCCCAAATTTATAAAACAATTACTAAAAAATGAGATAGACAGCAACACAATAATAGTGGGGAACTTCAATACTCCACTGACAGCACTAGACAGGTCATCAAGACAGAAAGTCAACAAAGACACAATGGATTTAAACTATGCCTCGGAACAAATGGACTTAACAGATATATATAGAACATTTCATCCAACAACTGCAGAATATACATTCTATTCAACAGTGCATGGAACGTTCTCCAAGATAGACCATATGATAGGCCATAAAATGAGCCTCAATAAATTTAAGAAAATTGAAATTATATCAAGCACTCTCTCAGACTACAGTGGAATAAAACTGGATATCAACTCCAAAAGGAACCTTCAAAACCATGGAAACTAAATAACCTGCTCCTGAATGAGCATTGGGTCAAAAATGAAATCAAGATGGAAATTAAAAATTCTTTGAACCGAATGACAATAATGACACAATCTACAAAACCTCCGGGATATAGCAAAGGTGGTGTTAAGAGGAAAGTTCATAGTCCTAAACACCTACATCAAAAAGACTGAAAGAGCACATAGTGACATTCTAAGGTCACACCTCAAGGAACTAGAGAAACAAGAACAAATCAAACACAAACCCAGCAGAAGAAAGGAAATAACCAAGATCAGAGCAGAACTAAATGAAATTGAAACAAACAAACAAAAAAATACAGAAGATAAATTAAACAAAAACAGGGGTTCTTTGAAAGGATAAATAAAATTGATAGACCATTTGCAAGATTAACCAAGAAAAGAGGAGAGAAAATCCAAATAACCTCACTAAGAAATTAAACAGGAGATATTACAGCTGACACCACTGAAATAAAAAAGATCATTCAAGGCTACTGTGAATACCTTTACTCACATAAACTAGAAAATCTAGAAAAGATGGATAAATTCCTGAGAAAATACAACCCTCCTAGCTTAAATTGGGAAGAATTAGATACCCTGAACAGACCAATAACAAGCTGCAAGACTGAAATGGTAATTTTAAAATTACCAACAAAAAAATAGTCCAGGACCAGAGGTATTCACAGCAGAATTCTACCAGACATCCAAAGAATTGGTACCAATCCTTTTGACACAATTTCACAAGATAGAGAAAGAAGGAACCCTCCCTAATATATTCTGTGAAGCCAGTATCACCCTAATACCAAAACCAGGAAAGGACATAACAAAAAAAGAAAACTATAGGTTGATATCCTTGGTGAACATAGATGCTAAAATCCTTAACAAAATACTAGCTAACCAAATCCAACAACACATAAAAAAGATAATCCACCATGATCAAGTGGGTTTCATACAAGGGATGCAGGGATAGTTTAACATATTCAAGTCAATAAATGGGATACACCACATAAGCAAAATTCAAAACAAAAATCACATGATCATCTCAGCAGATGCAGAAAAAGCATTCAACAAAATCCAATATCCATTATGATTAAAACTCTCAGTAAAATCAGCATAATACAAGGGACATAACTTAATGTAATAAAAGCCATCTATGACAAACCCACAGCCTACATAATACTGAATGGTGAAAAGTTGAAAGCATTCCCTCTGAGAACTGGAACAAGACAAGGATGCCCACTCTAACCACTCCTCTTCAACATAGTACTGGAAGTCCTAGGCAGAAGCAATCAGATAAGAGAAAGAACTTTAGGGTAAATAGGTAAAGAGGAAGTCAGACTGTCACTGTTTGAGGGCGATATGATCATTTACCTTGAAAACCCTAAAGACTCCTCCAGAAAACTCCTAAAACTGATAAAAGAATTCAGCAAAGTTTCCGGATACAAGATTAATATACATAAATCAGTAGCTCTTCTACACACCAACAGTGCCCAAGCAGAGAATTAAATCAAGAATTCAACCACTTTTAAAATAGCTGAAAAAACAAATACTTAGGAATATACCTAACCAAGGAGTCGAAAGACCTCTACAAGGAAAACTACAAAATACTGCTGAAATAAATCTTAGACAACACAAACAAATGGATATACATCCTATGCATATGAATGGGTAGAATCAATATTGTGAAAATGACCATACTGCCAAAAGCAATCTACAAATTCAACACGATCCCCATCAAAATACCACCATCATTCTTCACAGAATTAGAAAAAACAATTCTAAAATTCATAAGGAACCAAAAAAGAGCCCACATAGCCAAAGCAATGCTAAGCAAAAAGAACAAATCTGGAGACATTACACTACCTAATTTCAAACTATACTATAAGGCCACAGTCACCAAAACAGTATGGTACTGGTATTAAAATAGGCACATAGACCAATGGAACAGAATAGAGAACCCAGAAATAAACCCAAATACTTATAGCAAACTGATCTTCAACAAAGCAAACAAAAACATAAAATGGGGAAAGGATACCCTTTGCAATAAATGGTGCTGGGATAATCGGTTAGCCACATGTAGGAGAATGAAACTGGATCCTCATCTCTCACCTTATACAAAAGTCAACTCAAGATGAATTAAGGACTTAAACCTAAGACTGAAACTATAAAATTCTAGAAGATAACATTGGAAAACCCTTCTAGACGTTGGCTTAGGCAAGGATTTCATGATCAAGAACCCAGAAGCAAATGCAACAAAACAAAGGTAGATAGATGGCACCTAATTAAACTAAAGAGTTTTACACAGCAAAAGGGACAGTTAGCAGAGTAAACAGACAATCCACAGAGTGGGAAAAAATTTTCACAATCTATACATCTGACAAACGACTAATCTCCAGAATCTACANAACAAAGCAAACAAAAACATAAAATGGGGAAAGGATACCCTTTGCAATAAATGGTGCTGGGATAATCGGTTAGCCACATGTAGGAGAATGAAACTGGATCCTCATCTCTCACCTTATACAAAAGTCAACTCAAGATGAATTAAGGACTTAAACCTAAGACTGAAACTATAAAAATTCTAGAAGATAACATTGGAAAAACCCTTCTAGACGTTGGCTTAGGCAAGGATTTCATGATCAAGAACCCAGAAGCAAATGCAACAAAAACAAAGGTAGATAGATGGCACCTAATTAAACTAAAGAGTTTTACACAGCAAAAGGGACAGTTAGCAGAGTAAACAGACAATCCACAGAGTGGGAAAAATTTTTCACAATCTATACATCTGACAAACGACTAATCTCCAGAATCTACAATGAACTCAAACAAATCAGTAAGAAAAAAAAACAAGCAATTCCATCAAAAAGTGAGCTAAGGACATGAATAGACAATTCTCAAAAGAAGATATACAAATGGCCAACAAACATATGAAAAAATGCTCAACATCACTAATGATCAGGGAAAGGCAAATCAAACCCACAATGCAATACCACCTCTCCTGCAAGAATGACCATAATCAAAAAATCAAAAAACAGTAGATGCTGGCATGGATGCAGTGAACAGGGAACATTTCTACAGGGCTGGTGGGAATGTAAACTAGTACAGCCACTATGGAAAACAGTGTGGAGATTCCTCAAAGAACTAAAAATAGAACTACCATTTGATCCAGCAATCCTACTACTGGGTATCTACCCAGAGGAAATCAGAAGCCATTATTCCAAAAAGATACTTGCACACGCATGTTTATAGCAACACAATTCACAATTGCAAAATTGTGGAACCAACCCAAATGCCTATCAATCAACAAGGGGATAAAGAAACTGTGGTGCATACACACACACACACACACACACACGACAGAATACTATACCATAAAAAGGAATAAATTAACAGCATTTGCAGTGACCTGGATGAGACTGGAGACTCTTATTCTAAGTGAAGTAACTCAGGAATGGAAAACCAAACATCATATATTCTCACTGATATGTGGATGCTAAGTTATGAGGACAGAAAGGCATAAGAATGACACAATGGACTTTGGGGACTTGGGGGGAAGTGTGGGATGTGGGTGAGGGATAAAAGACTACAAATATGGTGCAGTATATACTGCTCGGGCGATGGGTGCATCAAAATCTCACAAATCACCACTAAAGAACTTACTCATGTAACCAAATACCACCTGTACCCCAACAACTTATGGAAAAATAAAATAATAATAAATTGTTTTAAAAAAACAGATAATCCACAAGTTCCCACTTGGGAACTCACAAGTGGGATGAGGGGAAAAAGGGTTGAAACAGTACCGATCAGGTACTATGTTCACTATTTGGGCAAAAAGATCATTAGAAGCCCAAACCCTAGCATCACACAATATACCCTTATAATGAACCTGTGCATGCACCCCATGAACCTAAACTCAAAAATCAAAAACGAGTATTTGGATCAATTTTTTAAAAAGCAAATAAAAAATAAAGTCGTGTTTGGACAAGATGAGTAAGGAAGGGAAGGGTACCTCTGGGGAATATGGCACGATGTTATCATTATAACAGAGGTAGTGTTAGAGTGTTATCACTATAACAGAAGTAGAAGATGGTAAAAGGAGTTGGCAACATTCCTCTCCACCAAGGATGGTCTGAAGTATGGAAATATTAGGAGGAAAATGAGGTCTAAGAAGATTGGGTGAGAAAATAGCAAAGATCATCAAGCAACTTTAACTCAAAACTCTAAGCCAGACACATTTCTAATGCAAGGAAATAAAAAGACTTCCAGGTTTGAGCTCAGACCATCATTAATAACCTTGTGAGGAACCACAATCTGTAGAAGAAAGGCTAGAATACTGCTCCAGTTTTCAGAGTCGCTCTTTCCAGAAATAATGATCCACTGCGCTTGACATAAGTCCTCAGAAAATTCTACGATGGATAATTTTATATGACTTTTGAAAATAATTATGTTACAGACAAAGCATAAACATTATCAACTTGACACAGTGAAGGCAAAATTACAGCTGAGAAAAAAGAGAAGGTGACGAGGCATATAAAAAGTGGCAGAAAGGATAGGAATATGAATGCCCTTATCCTACAAAGTGGATGGTCAAGAGATTATGTTCATAGCTGATTGAACAAAAAAGAAGGGTTTAAGTACATTATTCTGAGTTACAAAAGTTAACTTTAGAAGAACTAAAAACAGTGATATTATATTACAAAAAAGAAGAGAGATGAGCAAACTTCTCATCTACAATAGTTTCTACAATGGATGAACCAAGAATTCATAGTAAGCATGTTTTTAGAGGTATAGGCATTACTACCAAAAGAATTAAAAGTAGAACTGGTTAAAGGTGAGGATTTCTGAGAAGGGAGGAGTAGGACAGAATAATGATTCTTTTCAATATAAGCCCTTCCACAGTACGTGATGCTTTAAACCATGTTTATGAATTAAATTTTAAAAAACATCATTTTTCAAATGATACATGAGTAGTTCAGAAAAAGTTGCTATTTATCTCTAGACCCCTTATATGCTCACCAAGAATAATTCATGCTACACTAGCCTGGATAGGAGAGGAGCTTTGTGGAAATAGATCTTTCTTTTTCTCCACCTCACACAGTATTCAGAATACAATCTACATCCAACAACTATCTCTTGAATGAATTAATGAATGAAGAAATGACATCTCAATGTCAGCCTAAGTCTCAAATGATGTCTTTGTTTGTGCAATGAAGGATGTGGGTGGAGGAGGGTACAGTGGGGTGAGTTCTTTGGATGCGCCTTAGTCTTTCCAATCCAAGAGCCCTGAAGTCAGGCACTGGCGGTAATTCTAGATCTCTCCCAGTGATCAACAGCAGCCTCTGAATCACTGTTACCAAAACCTGCCAGCAACCACGCTCAGCACTGGCCACAGAGACGTCATCCTCCCTGTGCCCAGATATGACTCTAGCTTCACAAGAGCATCCAAGTACTGACGGGGAGTTTTCCCTCTGTACGTGTTAGGATCTATTAAACCATCCAACCTCCAAAAGGAGACTTGGAGTATATCTTTTAAACAACATGAAAACATTATTTTGTGTGAAGCTTGCTTTTAAATACTGTGGCTTCTTGTTTGTAATTTAGCAACTAATCTGGCTTTGAGTTTCTTTGCTGCCAGAACATCTTGAAACTAGATTTCCATAGATAAAATGGACCACTCAGAGAGTTAAGTCGAGAGATAAAACAGTGCATCCAAATTCAGAGCAGAGTGAATTAATTTTCCAGGACTAGCTGGTTTTTGAATACATAACTTTGCTTAAGAAAATTCCCCAATATTTGGTTCTTTTTTTTTTTTTTTTTTAATAAGGACCAGGTTGGGGGGAGGAAAGAATGCCATTGGTCCTGAAAGTAACTGATTAATTCTTCTTGGGTTTTGTTCAGGTTTGTTTGTTTGTTTGATTATTTGTTTGTTTGTTTGTTTGTGATGGATTTCGCTGTTATCCAGGCTGGAGTGCAGTAGTGCAATCTCAGCTCACTGTAACCTCCACCTCCTGGGTTCAAGCGATTCTCCTGCCTCAGACTCCCAAGTAGTTGGGATTACAGGCTACTTTTTGTATTTTTAGTAGACATGCAGTTTCACCATGTTGGCCAGGCTGGTCTTGAACTCCTGACCTCAGGTGATCCACCCACCTCGGCCTCCCAAAGTACTGGGATTACAGGCATGAGCTACTATGCCCAGCCTGATTCATTCTTTTTAACGCTAGGTGAACCCACAATTTTAGTCACAAAAGAAAGCTTTGGAAATAATTGATGAAATAACCTTAAATATACCTTTGTTTGATATAGGACAATGTGTTGGCTGATAACTTGAAATTTTTCTTACACCTAAATGTAGCACTTTCCATTTAAATGTAATATGCTAGGAATATGCATGAAAGAAAATTTAAGGCCTTTGAGTTCCCATGGAGGAAGTCGTTTTTGAAATGAGTTTTGAGAGATGAACAAGATTTCACCAGGTAGAGTCTGGAATGGGAAATCATTTCAGGAAAAAAATAATGTGGAAATGTAAAATAAATGTAATTTCTGACAGGTCTGTCAGAATGTCATTTCTGAAGTAAAAAGTAAGTTAACACAAATGCTTTCTCTCAAATAGCTCAGCTATTCCCTGCCCTGAGCCCCGCTTACCATCCTTCCCACCGCTCTCCCTCTCTGCTGTCCGCCCATTACCCCTCCGTGAAACAAACAGAGCACATCAAACTGGAAGGCAGTGATGATGAGACAGGGAGCCCCACTTGACAGGGGCAGAGCTGAACAGCTCTTTAAAGCCAGACTCGAAAGCTCTGCCATTTGAGTCTTCATGTCATTTCACGATAAGTGATCCTTTCCCAACAGTTGGCCACTGCTGTTAAACAGGGGTCCTAACAGGGCCCTCCCATCTGCACTCTACCTTTGTAATTAGCACGTTTGGTCTCTGTGCATGTATTTCATGGGTGACTCACTTATAAGCTAAGTGATAAGTAACCAAATTACAAGGCTATAAATATATCAACTGCTGCCTGGGAGAAAGCCTGAGTGGTTTCGTTTATGAAGTCAGCAGTATTCTGACAACTGATTCTTACAACAGAGCTTAGTTTTCTTTTCCTCCCTCCCCCTCCCCACTTAGGTAATTTGATATTGTATATGTCTCCAATTATAAATCACAGTGAATTATTGGAAAAAGGTAACTTGGGCCTGAACAATTTTAATTAGAGCAACATTTTGTATTCATAAGAAGCCTTAGCTGGACAATTTCCAAAGACTCTACATCCACCCAAAACATTTGGAAACAGGCAAGAACTCTTGGTATGTAAAGCAAATCTGGCCTTCACCAACTGACTTGCGTCTTGGTACCATCATTGTGTTTTATCTGTCCAAATGGGTGCCAGTTACTAAATTTTAGAAAGAAATATATTAGGTAAGAGTCCCCAGAGTGTGATTTCACATGTCAAAAGGACAAAAGTTGATGATAATCATTATTATAATGAAGACAACTAACACTGAATGGAAACTTACAGTCAACACTTTCCCTGTTTCTACTGTCTAGTTCACCCTCCACACTGACAACAGAACTTTTTTAAAAAATTATCATTTTAATAATATAAGGATAGGGTCTCACTATATTGCCCAGGCTGGTCTCAAATTCCTGGACTCATGTGACCTTCCCACCTTGGCCTCCCAAAATGCTGAGGTTACAGGTGTAAGCCACTGTGCCCAGCCAGCAGAGCTATTTTTCTTTAACTTTTAAACATTGTCCTTCTTCTCCCTAAAAACTTCTGTTAGCATAAAGACTGAGCAATTAATCTTAACTCCTCATGTACTGTTATTTGTCATGTTGTAGTTCCATCTCCTCCTTGAGAGTAAGAGCATGTTTTACCCGTCTTTGTATTCCAAGCACCTACCATAGACCCTGACACAAAATTGGTGCTTATCAAACATTTCTGTTGAACTACAAACTGAACCTCATTAAACAAGAGATCTGATCTCATGTGAATACACACACACACACACACACACATATACATATGTTTTCTATGAATTTCTGGTTTTTGAAACTTAAAATTGAAACTCCTCAATGTGACATAGGGAAATTTTTGCAGTCTGATTCCGATTTTCCCTTCTGGCATCATCCCCTACCCCTCCACCTGAGCACCATATTTATGCTCAGCTTCTCTGATGTTAGGGCAAAGAGTTGTTCTTCTCCTAGGCCTATTGTCTTTTTAATATTCAGTTAAATATGGAACAAATGATCTCACTTTATGGAAACTGAGTCTTGAGGCAGCATCAATAAAGGTCAGAAGCAGAGACAAGAGTGAATTGTGGAATACAGGGAGCAAAAGCCAGAAAACAAAGACACTGTTAAAGAATGGGAGAGAAAATTCAGACTCGAATTATTTTTTTTTCTAAAAGCTAGAACATGACTATGGGTAATGTTTACCTATGCATGGGATAAAGAAGAAAGGGATGCATTTCACCTTAAGAGATAAAAAAATTAGAAAGTTGGTCCCAAGTTTATGATAACCCCTAGAACAGAAATAGGTGTTAGGAAATATATGCAGAGTTCCTCATGAAGTAAGTTATTTTGTTGATGATGATGAGTCAGTACAAAGTCACCACAATTGTCCCACGCTCCATGTTTGCTATCACCCTTGTTACAAACACCTCAGTCGCCGTTGAGCCTATCATCGGACAGAACAAGGAAGGTGGGTGTCATGAACGGGTAAGAGACAACAGCTGGGCTCTATCAGTAGGGTCAGGGCTGCAAGGCTTCCAGGAGACATACAAACAGATGGGATGCTGAGAAACTTTACCTCCCAAGGTTGAACAAGATCATCAGAAGTCAATATTTGCAGCGAGTTTTACAGCTGATTCTTCAGGCCTTACCATAGCAACCTCACCAAGGAAACAGAAGCCTAAATGGCCAAATGACTTGTTGGGAACATGTGGCAAATCAGTAGGATAAAGGCATTTCCCTCAGTCAGTTTGGTGCTTAGTCCTTCAAACCATATTGTCTCTCCTTTTAAATATGTCTCTGCTCTATGGATTAAAAAATCTTGGAAACTTGAGATGATGTGCTTGCTAATTAAGAATGTTTCCATTTCTCTGGATTGCCCCCTCTTAAATCTTTTCATGGGAAAGCTGTAACAAACCCCTCTTTATTACTAAATAGGACTGGCCCAATGAGGTCAGCTGCTCCAAGGAAACTGTCTCTGCTTATAACAGAGACTTGACTGCAGTACAGTAATTCTCTCCTGCAGAGAAAGTGGAATTAAGACCAAAAGAGGAAGGAGCTAGATGCAAAATTCAATCTGAACTTCCTTTGAGGCAAATTGCATTTCTCTCTCTAGATGTATTCAAGAGGGGGATAGCATTAACATGTCTATAGGATTGTATAATTTTTTAGCTAAATAATGAAACTGAGGCCCAAAGATATAACACAGCAAATTATTAGCAGAGCTCTGACCAGAACTCAGAGTCCTATGGCCACTTTCACTGCAAGAGGAGGCAGAGCAGAGAGTGTGGTTTCCTGGCCTGAATCCTGGCTCTGCAGCTTACCAGCTGTGTGACCTTGGGTAGGTTTCTTGAAGCCTGTACTACATTTTCATGTCTGTAAAACAGTGGTGATGGGTCCTCCCCTGAGGTTGTTGTAGGATTTAAATTAGTGACTACGTGATCAGTGCTTACAACAGCTCTTGGACTTAGAAAGCAATTACTGTTGGCCTCATTTTGACTTAGGATCATTTCAAAACATTTCAAACAACACACCAAAAACACTGAAAGCAGAAGGAGGGAAACACCATGGAGCTGGAAAGCAAGCTCTTCATATAAAGCCCTTACCCATCCAGGCACACTCTGTGATCCTTTAAAGAAGGCTACACTATCTTTTCCTGTTTCTAGTTTTTTGCCAACTGGAGCTAAATACTTCTTTTTTTAACTTTTTAAAACGATGATCCTAGGTTGCATCTTCTCAGCAATAACTTACTGGTCATGACACTCTGTACAAAATTCTCTTTTACCCAGTAGAGTGAGGAGTTCTCCACTGAAGCAGCACAGTTCCTCACTCTCTCTCATCTCCCCAAGCCTGTCCCCCTCAGGGTGTGATGAACCTTGAGTTCAGTCATATACCCTGATCTCACGTTGGCATGGAAAGGAAACAGTGTTATTCTGAGTGACTGTGAATGAATGAAGGTGAGTGGTGCTCCCTCCCTGAGAGAAGCTGCTCCCTCAGGACAGCTTAGGAGCCCTAAGGAGGCTCACACATGAACAGACAAAGTCTTAGAGGGACATGGTGGATTCCTGCAGTGACCTCAAGAAGGAAGTGTCTGGGTATTTCTAACATTGTATATTAGGGAGTTGGGGTGGTACTGGTATAAATTCGAGAAATGCTAAGGAGTGATTGAAATAGGGGGAAATCGAGAAGCAAAATGAACAAAATGCCTGATATGTCCACGTGCCAGTGAGGAGGTGAGGTGTGAGGAGAAGTCTGTCACAGTAGCCAATAAACCGTGAGGGCCAAAATGTTTGGCTTGAATAACTTAGAATCTGCTCCCTGCCTGCAGCAGAGCTTGGCAGTGAGTCACCAAATCCAGCAACAGAATTTCTTTTTCAGGAGCCACAGACAGTTCATTTACATACATACACACACACACACACACACACACACACACACACACACACACTTACAGATATACCCTTTATCAGCAAGGAGACAAATATGGCATTTCTTAGTATATTTCCAAAACTGTGTACATCATTGACAGTGATCAGGACCTATCTGCCAATAAATCAAAAGGTTTTTTGAAGCATTTTTTAAATTCTACTAAAAAAAAAAAGCCTCATGTGTTCTGATGATTTCTTCTAGCCCCTCCTTTTGTTAAAAGTGAAACAAAAACACAAGTACATAACCAAAATGTTAACAGTGGCTATCTCTGAGTTGCACAATTACAAGATAATTTTTTCCTCTTTTTTTGTTGTTGATTATTTGTATTTTCTAATTTATCTTCCATAAACATATATTATTTTTCTAGTACTTAAAATAAGGATAGAAACAGAGTGAGCAAAAGCAAAAAATTTCCAGAGAGCAGTCTTGCTATTTTATGATGTTCCTTCAAATGACACCCCCTTGAACCAACAAGTACCAACGATAATATTCTTGAGAAAGGGCAAGACCACCACAGAAGAGCAAAAGGGATTGAGGACACAGGGGAACCACAGAGATGATTTCACAGTCTTGCAGAAATGCTAAAACCTGCACGGTGACTGTACTGAGCAAAATGTCACACTGAGAAGGCCCTGTGGGACATTAGCATCTATCAGGTCCATGAGCAGTAGGACCCCCCAAACAATTGCAGGTCCCAAGCAGGCTTTGCAACTCAGTTGGAACTTTCCTTTTTGCAAAGGTATTCCCAGTCTTCACATTGCACATGTGTTTAAGTGCTAATTAATTGGGTGTAAATAGAGGAGAAATCCATGTAATTCAAGCTAATGCTATCTGCTAATGTCATTTTTCAAATTGAAGCCCATTTGGTTCTAGGTATCAGCCAGACTACAAAGTAATCATGCACTCCCAAAAACCCCATTGAAGAAGCTCACCTGGGTTTCAGGTAACATCTTTCTCACCTCCACCTGGTGCCTTTGATATTGAGGAAACCACAATATCAGAAACTCTGATCTTTCCTTTTAAAAATGCAATTATTGATGGACAAACCTTCCCAAGGATTGGCATTCAATTCAGAATCATCAGTTCCTATAAACTACAAGTATTTTACATGCACTGGAGATCACACCAGCTTCAGTTGTCATGTCCCAGGGTCTTTACTGTGCCAGAGGTGACCAGCAACCTCGCGTTGGCTAGTCATTTCAACGTACAAGTCATAGCTCAGGCATGCCCCAACCCAAGGCAGTGGGGTGTCAGTGGAAGAGGCTAAGATTCAAGCAAGAGAAGGGCTGGTCCCTAAGGAAGGAATGGAGGTTGGGTTGAGAGATCCCAGTCCAATGAGCAGTATTTGAAGTGGAAAAAGCACATTTGGGCTCACATCAAGAGTCATATCTCAGGGAATCCAGTGTCAGGGACAGGTGAGGGACAACAGTTGGGCATAGGTAAAAGTTTACCTGCAACCAACACCCAACCTACATGGCATTTCCAGTAGCTGCATCTCTATTTGAATCATCCACCTAGTATTCAAGTTCACATAAGCCCTTAACTATCTCCACAGGGTTTGTAATTAGACTCCTCAATCCCAGCCCTGGAGCTCAATAGGCAGCCCCCCTTACACTACATGCCAGCTGTTGTCAGGGATTGCAGCTTTCTCCCAGACTTCCATATTATGGCTCCATTACATATGGCCACAGGGTGAAGAAGGGGCATCTGACAGGTATGTGAGCCCCACGCTATGTGACCTTGGGCAAGTTACTTTTGTAAACTTCAGTTTTCTTATCCAGAAAATGGGAGCAATAGAGTTCCTTCATCTTAGGGTTGTTATGAGGATTAAATGAGATAATGAATGCAAAGAATGCCTGCCACGTGGTAAGTGCCCAATAAAAACAGGATGGAGGATGGATCTTCTTAACCCTGGCCACATGCCTGGAACCCAGGCTACCACAGTGGTTCTCAACCAGGGGTGATTTTGCTGGTTGCATTAACTGACAGGGGCTGTGGGGCTACTAACATCTAGTGAACAGAGGCCAGGGATGCCACTCACCATCCTACAATGCACAGTGCAGCCCCGTAATAAAGAATTATCTCGTCCAAAATGTCAACAGCGCTGAGGCTGAGAAACCCTGTCCTGCTAGTAGCTTCACTTGACTTCCTTCGGCCCATGCTGCTACTGTGTCCCCCAAGTTGGAGTGGCTTTGGAGGAAAACCTGACCCTTCCCAGGACTGGCCCATCCCCCTGTTTCCCGAGCCCCCATTTGTGAGATTGTTTGTCAAAAGGCCACCAGGCTTTAGTGCCCTGACCTGAGTCCATAACAGCAGGGGACAGGCAGAATCACCAGGCCTCTCTGGCCAGACACAGGCAAGAAACTGCCTCCTGCAGGGCTGTGGCAAACAGCCACATGAAAACAGGCGCAGCAGCCAGTGGAACGTTCCACCCAAACTGGCTCCACACCAGGCCCAGACCATGAGTCACCACCACATGCTGCTGCCTCTCGCCGCGACCTTTCTTTATCCCTTCATTAGCCATAAATCTTTAGGAGCAAAACAGCAGAGAACAGACTGGGAAGGCCCTGGCAGAATATCACACCAGGCAAATGCCCAAATCAAAATTCAGAGTTAAATGCCCGGGCCCTGGATGAATGCCAATCACGGCAAACCAAGACTCCCCCGAGCCATCCCTGCAAACCAGGGAAGTGGACAAACGGAACCTCCACTCTTGACATAATTTAAACCATGTGACAACACTGGAGCATCCTCTCCAAGAGAAGAAACAGATGTGTTTAGCAATACCCAGATGGCTGGAGACAAACTGAAGAACCTGTGCAATGTTTGCCTGTAATTCAAGCTTGCACCAAAAGTCCCTGACTCCTCTAATGTCGAATGGAATTAATATTAAGTCTTTTCATGCGGTGTTGTGAGAAACAATTGACACAAGTTATTAAGTAGTGCTTTGACTCAAAATAAAGCAAATTTGGATTTTTTGTTTCATTTTCTGGTTATCTGTTTCCTTTTTAGAAGCAAACCATAATGCTAGGGAAAAGGCTGGTGGAGGCAGCTCCTTCTACCGGAAACTTTACTCTGCCCATTCTCACTGCAATTGTCTTTCTCAACATGTAGTTTCTAAGCACCTGTGTTAGAAGCACCTAGAGAGCCCAAAAACAAGCAGATTCCTGGGCCCTACCAACAACCTACTGAATTGAAATGTTTGTGAATGAGGCTTTGGAAGGTGACCTTTTAACAAGTTCCCTACTTGAGTTTTATACCCCTAAAGTTTCAGAACCTTTTAACAGTGAATAAACCCTGGGACAGCCCAGCCACTACCACTATTTCCAGTAGTAAGAAGACAGACTGGGTCCTCAGCTCGCTTCTTTCCTCTGCCAATGGCACCCCATCTTATGCAAGTGAAGCTTCCGGACAAGACAGGACAGACCCAGAATGACTCATCTGAGCTAAACTGTCCACCCTCACACTGATGTTTATAATACTGACAGCAGCAAATTGCCATTTGTCCTTCTTGGTTTTGTAATTTCTTTCAACATTCTTAAAGTTAAAAGAGCCTGAGTGTTTCCCTTTCACAGCTGAATGTTGACTACTCTGAGCAAACTCCCGTCTCCATTGCTTGTTACCAGGGAACTCATGATAAATAAACAGATCTAACCTTAAATCAATCTCTCTTCCCCTCACTCCTTCCCTCACCCTTGAAAACTTTTTTGAGTATTTAATGTGTGCTCCAGACATTCACATACATTGTTCTTGCAAAAGGTCTTGTGAGGAATTAGCTCCATTTTACAGATGAGGGAACTGAGCCACCAAGAGGCCAAGTAAGTAACAGAACTGCTGTTCAACTACGCTTTCTGATTCCAAACCCAATGCTCTTAATAGCTAAACTACACTGCCTCCTGCTGTCTCCAGGAAATGATAATTCAATGTAGCCACCAATTGACTGTGGTTGCCTAACATTTAAAATCCTCTAACCATACCATTAGCAAGCACAAACAGGCAGACCAAGTAAAGTGGGATTATTTTATGACTACACGACCATCTAGTTTCATCAATTATGTTATGTAACTTTATGAACTTCTGGGATAATACCAACAACTCACATTTGTTAAGCACTTACTGCTGCAAGGAATTGTTACAACTGCTGAAAGTACTAGTTTAATCCTCGCAACCACTCTTGGAGGTGAGTGCTACCATTGTTCTCTCTTCACAGCTAAGAAGATGTAATACAGAAATGTTTGCTAAGGTATCTAAGGTCACACAGCTAGTAAGTACCTAAGTTGGGAATATACCCAGAAAATAAGGCTGCAAAGCCATATTAGTTAAAGTTAGTTAAAGCCTTAACTAACCCACTTTACTGTGTATTCCAGTGTTAACACAATGACAGTGTCAACACATCTATGCAAACAATGAGGAGAGCGGGACACATTCTTCCTAGATCTTTCTGGTGCCTGAGAGAATTCACATTGTTTTGAACCATAGTTTCAGAAATGCTACGGAAAACGGAGACCCATAAAATGCTGAGCACATGGAAGATGAAAGCTCTAAAATGGTGTGGGATTCTGTCGTAAATACTCAGAAAGAGTTCAGGTCTGCAATGTGCTTTCAACTAAGGGCAGGGAGAAGCTTTGTTATGATTATTACAATCTAATTTAAAGCTGAAGCCAGGCAGGAGGGATAAAATGAAAGAAAATAAACTCTGCGCTAAAGCTGTCAGCCCAACTGTAGCCTCCAACTGTTTTAGTCACTAAAACCTCGTATTTAATGGTCACTTTTATAACAAACACTAAGAAAGAAATACAAAGCTCTAAATCAGACTTTATTTCTTTAAAAATGAACAGAAATCGCACTGGAGGGCTCGAGAAGGCCAATGAGAGACACTGCCACCATGCTGCCCTTCCCGCTGGTGATGGTGACATCACCATCAAGCCAAACCTCTGGTCTAAGGTAGTCCAAAAACCTTGAAGGGAATCCCAACTGTGTGTGCAGAGTCTAGATCATTCCCAACACCAAGTGAAAGCAGCTTCTATCCATCTGGCCCAGACCTAGAGCTTCTACATTCCCATTTCAGAATGATCATCTTTCCCATTCATAATTTATTTAACATAGCATTATTGCCACAGGAAGTAAATACTGGGTGGCCGAAGTAAAAGTCTCCCATAAAACTCCTTAACAAATGGGAGCATTTATCTGCTAAGCCTCAAGGATGCAGTTTATCTCTGATTATATATGACATCTTTTAAATTCTTCGGCTCAGAAGAACATTCCAGAGATGCTACTATGGTCTGTCACTAATTGCAGAACCAAAAGAACAAATGCTGAGACCATATTTGGCCAGAAGATGTTTTCTAATATTTATGAGGTAGTGTGATCAAACTAAAATCTGGGAAACAAAATTTCAGTACATGAGTAAACTCCTTATGCTTAAATCTCAGCCCCAGGGTTCCCTCCTCCCTGACTTTCCTAGGACAAGTTAGCCACTCCATCTTCTGGGTCCCACTGCATTCTCTTCATACCTCAATGATGGCATGGAGGATGTTGTGGTCTAAATATCCTTTTTCTCAAGGTCTGTCTCCCTTACTATCCACATGATAGCTCCTAGAAGGAAAGGGCCAGTGCCTTATCATCTTAATGTCCTCAGCACTTAGCAGAACTGGCAAATAATAGGCAGTCAATAAATATTCAGTGAAGAAAAGAATGAGATCTAAAATGAGAGGGCAAAACCCAGCCATTCAATTCAAAATGATTTTTTGTTGTTGTTTTAGAATTAGGGTCTCACTTTGTCACCCTGGCTGGTGTGCAGTGGTACAATCATAGCCCACTGCAGCCTCAAACTCCTGGGCTCAAGAGGTCATCCTACTTCAGTCCCCTAAGTAGCTAGGACTACAGGCACCCACCACCACATCTGGCTAATTTTAATTTTATTATTATTTATTTATTTATTTTTAGAGACGGGGTCTCACTCTGTTGCCCAGGCTGGAAGACAGTGACACAATTATGGCTTACTTCAGCCTCAACCTTCCAGGCTCAAGCAATTCTCCCACCTTAGCCTACTGAGTAGCTAGGACTACAGGCAGGTACGACCATGCCCAGCTAATATTTTATGTTTTTGTCAGAGACAAGGTCTTGCTGTGTTGTCCAGGCTGGTCTTGAACACCTGGTCTCAAGCAATCCTCCTGCCCTAGCCTCAAAAAGTGCTAGGATGATCCACCATGCCTGGCCTCAAAACGATTATATCAATTAATCCTGTGGTACTGGGTCAATAATTTTGTGGCTCTATCTTCTGACTTGGCCTGTCTCTGGTTCTATTTCAAGTGTAATCCTTTTTTTTTTTTTTTTTTTTTTTTTTTGAGATGGAGTCTCACTCACTCATCACCCAAGCTGGAGTGCAGTGGTGCCATCTTGGCTTACTGCAACCTCCACTTCCCGGGTTTAAGCAATTCTCCTGCCTCAGCATACCAAGCAGCTGGAATTACAGGTGTGAGCCACCATGCCCAGCTAATTTTTTTGTATTTTTAGTAGAGACAGGGTTTCACTATGTTGCTCAGGCTGTACTTAAACTCCTGGCCTCAAGTGATCCTCCCACCTTGGCCTCCCAAAGTGCTGGGATTACAGGCATGAGTCACCACACCCAGCCTCAAGTGTGATCCTTACACCAAAGACTTGATCAGGGATCCTAAAGTTGATGTAACACATACATAAGCATACAGGCTTGCAATAAATTGACATACTATTAGGTTGGTGCAAAGGTAATTGCGGTTTTTGCCATTAAAAGTAATGGCAAAAACCGCAATTACCTTTGCATCAACCTAGTATTTACTGGATTTCTCAAAGCAAAAAAACAACTAGTATATGGATACTTCCATTTTCCATCAGGAAATTGTGTCTAATGAATCTGAGACTATTTCTTTCCTCCTTCCTCTACCCAGGGGGAGGACAAGTCTGCATGGCCATTCCCACACAGTCGACAGGAAGCCAAGAGTAGGATGGATCATTCACACCTTGTCATTATTCCCTAACTCTGCACCAATCCCTTCAGCCCTATTCAATACAAAGGCATCGTGACTCTACTTCCAGGTTACCTTCTCCACAAAGTCCCCTATCCTGGAGCAAGGGAAGCCTGGATAGAGGCAGGACCAGAAGAACAAAGCTCTGTCATCTTTGCCCCAACATGCCTCTTCCAAATCCCACAGCTCGAGTGTGTACTCCTGACATAAAGCCACATGCCAGAGTTCTCTCCTCTTCTACCACGCAGCATTCGTTGCCCTTTAGTTACTAGATGACAGCGAAGATTTATTAGCATGTGAAAATTCCCCAATCCACCCACAAGTAGAATTATCTTTGTCAGCCCATTCATAAATCTTTTATGATACAGAATCAGAGTAGGTAAGAAGTCCAGAGAGGTGTGAGAAAACAGGGAGACTAAACAGAGAAGCTACGTCAGTCTACATAAGAAAGAGCTGGGAGATGCAGGGCACAAGGGGGGATGTCAGTAGACACGTTGGGAAGTAGAGACTGAAAGAGAATTAGAAAGGAGAAGCAGCAAGATTTTATGATGTGTGGCTGGCAGATAAGAACAAGTTCTCCTTTAATGTGTTTTGAGAGGCTTGTGTAAAGATTAAAATCACTTAAATTATATTTGGTTTAGGCTGGGCATATTTACAGGAAATTCCATGCAGAGATTGAGCCATTTGGGCTCTCAACTTGTTTTACAGTTATACCTGCTATGACCTAATGTAGTAACACCTTTCCAGGTCGGGAAACTTGTCCTTGTGAGAATCACCTTACCACACCCTTTATAATATAATCCACGAGGGGCAAACTGGGATCCACAGAGGATGATTAGACTCATTTATAAGGAAGATTAAAACTAACCTTTATGGTATATAATTTACTGTTGGCCAGGCACCGTGAAAACTGCTTTAAATGTATTTGCTCATTTATTTGGTAACAAATTTATTTTTTATTTTATCCTATCTCATTTCAGAAAGATAAAAAGCAGCTTAGAGGAATACTTAACTATACAAAATACAATAAAAAAAAGTGAGAGTAATTTTTTAAAAATTGCAACGGTGTAAACAGATCCATGTATGAGGCCAAAAATGTATAACATAATGACATGCACACTTGATACTGATGAACCGCACACTTGGCTCTAGGCTTTCTAGCAGCTAGTTCAAAGAAAGAAAACCAGTCAGTTATGCAAATTACCAAATCCATAAGATTAAAGCACAGCAAGAGATGTGAAGCTATTCCTGGTATAAAGGGCAAATAAGCATTTCTCCAGTGGAGAGGAGCCATACGTGATGGACAAAACAACATCCATAAATAGAGTTTCAAATATGCATTTCAAAAGCTATTTCTTGTATTGACATTGAATATAAGCTGACAATTTTACAACTAACTAACAGCAAGTCTGCATAGAACCCTGTGAAGTGGATATTGTTCTCCAGTCTGGTAGAAAAAAAATAAGACTCAAAGAGGTTAACTGATGTGTCCACAGACACACCCAATGAAGTGCACACTTAGGTTTGTGCAGCACCACCTTACTGAGTCCCAAGCTCTTCATACGACCAACATTACTCCAGCAGAGCCAAACCACAGAACAAAAGGACTCCTCTTGATCAAAAGTTATTCTCCACCAAAGTCATCATGATGCACATGCATCTTATTCTCAAAAGACTGGAAAACAGGTTTCTCAGGAGGCAATATTATAAGTCTCTGTTGTATGAGGCAGGCCCTCCTCAACTTCAGGGTGGTTTCCAGCATCCATGCTCATTTAAGTATCTAAGTGTCACTGAAGCAGGTGGCACCCTGAGTACCAGCCTGCAGAAGAGGTCAACCCTGTGGGGTGGGGGGTAACCAAGACCTGGTTATGCTGCAGGTGTCTTCCCTGGTGCCCTCTCAGGACCAGCAGGTGAAGGCATCTCTGAGAATGTTTCCCTCCTCCTGTAGGACTGGGTGACAGGAAGAGATGCTCATGAGAAGAGGAACAGGAAGGGGAGGGTGGGAAGGCTGGCTGGGTCACATTGAAGGGCTCTCAGTGGCAGGTCCAGGAAGCAGGGATGTGTTTCTCACACTCAAGCAGCCACGAGCAGGGCAGGAACAGCTGAGCAGCAGTCCTCAAGTCAGAACAAGAGGGCTTCTTCCCTGAATCACATTCCCAGCCCCACCCCAGACCTACTGGGTAAGAATCTCAGGGCAGGTTGACCCCGAATGATTCTCGTGGTCAAAACACTTGAAAACCTCTGAGTTAGGACTTGCAGTAAAATTGGTTCTTTAAACTCACAGATATTTACGAAGGGTCCCTCATGTGCCAAACTTGAAGTGAGTCCCAGGAAAGAGGGAGGAGCACCAAGACAAGACCTCGTCTTCAGACTACAGTCACTGGAGACAGACATTTGACAAATAAACACAGAAATACAGACACAGTAGTTTGTGCCTTTCTCTCACCTAGAATCAAGTCTTTCAACTTGCAGCAGAATGTACTGAACTTTCCAGGCCCTGGGAAGCTCAGTTTTAAGAAACATGAGGAGCTGCATTTCAAAAAGGCATAACCTGAAAAGAGGAAAGCACCCTCTGGTGGCCCTCTGGGTGGCGGCACCTACAGGAACCCCTAGTCCTAGGTAAGAGGGCAGATGTGGCTTCAGGCAGGTGGCCTCAAGGCAGGAGATCCCACAGTAGCCAGAATTTCCACAGACTCTGTTGTGTTTCCCTCATGAATCTCTCCTCAGTGTCAAACCAATCACTCTATGAGAAGACATTTCCCCCTATGTCCATTGCTAAGTAAGTTTACTTTTGAACACCTGGCCTCTGCTGTGGAGTCAAGTGACATAATCTGTAGTTAAGGCATGGCCTGAGTCCATCTCCACTCTCCCCCAGCGCTAACATGCAACAAGGCCTGGAACACAGAGGTACTCAATATAAATGTGATGAATAAATAAATGAACTGCACTATCCCATCTAGCCCGCCATTGTCTGCTTTGTAGGATGTAGGGAAGGCTGGACAAATATCACAGTGGTTAAGTCCCTGAATTCTCTGAAAATAAATGACTTCTTAAAATATTTAAATATAATCTATGTCCTTCCTAAGAGTCTCTATGAAAAGAATAATATTCACAAGGGGTATACTTTGTGCTTGGAGCTAAGCCTGGTATGGCTTAATTTGCAGTAGAGTAACATGTAAATTTATGATAATAAATTATATTATTTAAATGAAATTATAAAAATAAGAGTGGCTCACTCATATTCAACTTTCATGAATGCTGACACCTCTTGAAGAACATAGAGGCCTGATTTGTATTCAGGCCTGAATACCAGTGTGAACCACAAGAGCTCAGGGACTGCTGGTTTGAAGTACGTCCATGGGAAGCTCAGTCAAGTACCCGCATGGTATACTTAGCATTTTCAGCATGTCTCCATTCAAGAAGCCATGAGGAAATCTGCTCAGTGCAGGGATCTGGGTTATGAGATGGCACCCACAAAGTCACTCAGCACTAGCTCTCAGAGACCACCAGGAAGAAAGGTCATAACAAGAAGTAACAGAAAAGGCATACATCTGATGATATGGTGGAAGAATTAGAAAGGCAGGGAGACAGAGAAAAGCAGAGAATGGAAAAAACAAAACAAAACAAAAAACTCAAAGAACTATTTGTAATGGTGTTTAATCCTCAGAATCCAAAAGTAAACAAACCAGTCAGTAGCCTCTGAAGGAGGGAATTGATTTTGAGACATGTTGATTATGCCTCTAACTCTTAAGCTTGTGAAATACTCTACTGAATTAAGAAACACCAGAGGCTGAAAAGTACTTCTGGCCAAAGATGTAATCTATCTGAGTTGAAAGGCCACAGCAAACCAGCGGAGAGGTGGTTGGCTAAGTAATTCATCACTGCACAGCCACGGCCTCTCACTAGATTCTACTTCTAGTGCTCGGAGTCTCCTCTGTCCACCACATCTGGCTGAGCTCAGGGCATGGGATTTAACATCTGCACCCTGTGGGATGTTTTCAAGGGGGCTGATGCTGACCAGAGAAACAGCTTCATTCACCTCCAGATGAGTGACATCAAATCTTCATTATTCAGAATTTTGGAACCCTGTCTTTGAGGTTTGCTGCCTGTAGAAAGCCCACATTACTCCCAACTACCATCCTCAGAAAATACATGGGAGAAGTGGTTAAAAATATTAGCTTTGGTAGAAAAGCTGACATTTAATGTTCATAGCACAAAGAAATAACAAATATTCAAGGTGATGATATGCTAACTGATACAGTTTAGCTCTGTGTCCCCACCCAAATCTCATCTCAAATTGTAATCATCACATGTTGAGAAAGGGAGGTGATTGGATCATGGGAGCGGTTTCCCCCCTGATGTTCTCATGATAGTGAGTGAGTTCTCACAAGACCTGATGGTTTTATAAGTGTTTGGAAGTTCCTTCTTCCCTCTTCTCTCTCCTGCCTTTGTGAAGAAGGTGCTTGTTTCTCCTTCAACTTCTGTCATAATTTTAAGTTTCCTAAGGCCTCCCCAGTCATGTGGAACTCTGTGTCAATTAAATCTCTTTCTTTTATAAATTACTCAGTCTCAGGTATTTCTTTATAGCAGTGTGAAAACGGACTAATACAGGAAATTGGTACCAGTAGAGTGGGGCACTGTTATAAAGATAACCTGAAAATGTGGAATAAACTTTGGAACTAGGTAATGGGCAGAGGTTGAAACAGTTTGGAGGACTCAGAAGAAGACAGGAAGATGTGGGAAAGTTTGGAATTTCCTAGAGACTTGTTGAATGGTTTTGACCAAAATGCTGATAGTGATATGGAGAATGAAGTCCAGGCTGAGGTGGTCTCAGATGTAGATGAGCAACTTCTTGGTAACTGGAGTAACAGTGACTCTTGCTATGCTCTAGCAAAAAGACTGGCAGCATTTTGCTCCTGCCCTAGAGATCTGTGAAACTTTGAACTTGAGAGAGATGATCTGAAGTTGGAATTTATGTTTTAAAGGAAGAAAGAGCATAAAAGTTGGGAAAATTTGCAGCCTGACCATGTGGTAGAAAAGAAAAACCCATTTTCCAAAAAGAAATTCAAGGTGGCTGCAGAAATTTGCATAAGTAACGAGGAGCCAAATGGTCATCACCAAGACAATGGGGAAAATGTCTCCAGGGAATGTCAGAGAAACTCATTGCAGCCCCTCTCATCACAGGCCCAGAAGCTTAGGAAGGAAAATGGTTTTATGGGCCAGCCCCAGGGCCCCTGCTGCTGTGTGCAGCCTTAGGACATGGTGCCCTGTGTCCCAGATACGCCAGTTCCAGCCATGGCTAAAAGAGGCCAAGGTACAGCTTAAGTAGTTGCTTCAAAGGGTGCAAGCCCCAAGCCTTGGTGGCTTCCCCATGGTGTTGGGCCCACTGGTGTGAAGAAGACAAAAGTCAAGCTTTGGGAGCCTCTGCCTGGATTTCAGAGGATGTACAGAAATGCCTGAATGTCCAAGCAGAAGTCTGCTGCAGGGGGTGGAGCCCTCATGGAGAACTTCTGCTATGGCCATGCAAGGGGAAATGTGGGGTGGAGACCCTACACAGAATCCTTACTGGGACACTGCCTAGTAGAGCTGCAAGAAGAGGGCCACTGTCCCTCAGACTCCAGAATGGTTGATCCACCGATAGCTGGCATCATGCACCTGGAATAGCCACAGGCACTTAATGCCAGCCCATGAAGGAGCTGCTCAAGGCTGTGGGATTGCACCCTTGCATCAGCATGTCCAAGATGTGAGACATGGAGTCAAAGGAGATCATTTTGAAGCTTTAAGATTTAATGACTCCCCTGCTGGATTTTGGACTTGCGTAGGGCCTCTAGCCCTTCTGTTTTAGCCAATTTCTTCCATTTGAAATGGGAGCACTTACCCAATGCCTGTATCTCCCTAGGAAGTAACTAACTTTCTTTTGATTTTAAAGCCTCATAGGTGGAAGGGACTTGCCTTGTCTCAGATGAAACTTTGGACTGTGGATTTTCAGTTAATGCTGAAATGAGTTAAGACTTTAGGGAACTGTCAGGAAGACATGATTGATTTTGAAATGTGAAAAGACATAAGATTTGGGAGGGGCCAGGGGCAGAATGATCTGGTTTGGCTCTGTGTCCCCACCCAAATCTTATCTCAAATTGTAATCCCCACATGTTGAGGGAGTAACCCGTAATCACCACATGTCGAGAGAGGGAGGTGATTGGATCATGGGGGTGGTTCCCCCATCCTGTTCTCATGATAGTGAGTGAATTCTCACAAGATCTGATGGTTTCATTAGTGTTTGGAAGTTCCTCCTTCACTCTTTTCTCTCCTGCTGCCTTGTGAAGAACGTGCTTCTTTCCCCTTTGCCTTCCACCATGATTGTAAGTTTCCTGAGGCCTCCCTAGCCGTGTGGAACTGTGAGTCAATTCAATCTCTTTCTTTTATAATTTACCTAGTCTCAGTTATTTCTTTATAGCGTGTGAAAACAGACTAACACACTAACTGATCTGATCACTACACATTGTATACATGTATCATTCTGTATATGGGATATCATTGTATCCCATAAGTATGTACGACTAAAAATAAAAGATAAAGAATATATTGGTTTTGAAGTCAGGGAATCAAGGATTATAATTCTGGGCTTGCCATTTAGTAGTCATGCAACCATGGGCAGGTTTATTTACCTCTATGAGCCTTAAGTTCCTCAGGGTTAAAATGCAGATTATAATAATATATCTTAGAGGTTTACTGTAAAAACCAAATGATATGACATAAATAAATCTGCTGGCAAATGCTAGGAAATCATAAGCATTCAATATACACTTTTTAAAGTTCTAGTTCTTACCTGAGTCCAAAGATATCAAATGACTTCCCTGAGGTGACATAAAGGCAACCCAACACCATTTGCTTCTCAATATCATGGATTGGTTTCAATTGCTACTTTTATTATGTATTATTTATCCCCTCATCTAGCCTATTAGCAAATGTGTTAAATTTTAAAAGAGCCTTGTTTCATCTCTCTCAAACATTTCAACCTCTTCGGAGAAATCGTTTTTAACCATCACTTGCTGTTCATAAACATTCAGTTAGGCTGACATCCAAATGTCAAGAGTTCAGACATGTAAACATTAAAATAATTTTGCCAGTGAAATTTCATGAGCTTCCACATAAAGTGTTTCAATTAACTCCATTTTGTTAGACGTGATCTTAATCCCTAAAACAGCAATTAATCGCAGCTAGTAGTATTCTGATTGTTTTTTCATCAAGCTTAAAATACCCTTGAAGACAGGTCTGTGACTTGCACTTCCTTCATATCCTGCACAATCTCTGGTATAGCAATAGGCCTAAGTAGATGTACAATATCCATCTGATCAGGCATATCTTTGGTATCAATAAATGCAAGTTCAGGGAAAATGAATAAACCAAGTCTCTTTCTCAAACTAAAGGCTAAATTATAAGAAAATTGTAATTGTTCCAATAAAAGCAATTGCTTTGCAGCTACTGTGACAAAATAAGACTACATAGACAGAGTGAATCAAGTAACTCAAGTAACTCCCTGAGTTACTCAGCCCACTGTTCTCACTGGTCCATGAGAATGTACAGTAAGAACATACAATGAGAAGGAGAGGTGCTTCTCGTTAAAAAAATATATATATAGTAATAAAAACCACTTCATCTAAACTTACAGTTTTCAGCTTATGGGTACACATGAGATGTCAGTGATAATAGTACCTCCCCCTTAACTGGCTTGTTGTGATTTGAATAATGAAGAATTTCAACAACGCCACTCTTGTGCCACCTTTTTAGCTGTGACGCATGTGACCACAGACAGTCTTCCAATGGCCTTTTCTCTGCCCACCCTTTACACTACACTTAAAGTCATAGAATGTAGCCCCTTGCCAGTCCATGAAGATCCTAATTCCTTGCTTTAAATTGTATGCCCAGTGTTCACAAACCTATAAACCCACCAGATGCCAAAATGGTACCCACCAGATGCCAAAGTGGTTCCCTTCCATGCAATTGACCCCAGCCACATAGTGGTCCTCACAGCGCAAGGAAGAAAGCCACAGTCCTGGTGTCCTCACCTACCAAGTCCACATATGTCATAATGTTGTGATTAGACATGTATGCTCCAGTCCAGGGTCAGACCACTTAGGAGAGAACTCTGGCTCTAAAACTCACGAACTCTGTGAACTAGGGTAAATTACTGAGCCTGTCTCTTAGCTTCAGTTTCCTTATCTGTAAAATGGGGATAATACAACTGGGGCTTATTGCAAAGATTGAATGCAATAAGGTACATAGCAGCTAGTATAGTTTCTGGCACATAAGAAACACTGAATAAATGTTCACTATTATTATATTACACCCTGAGAATAAATCACTAGAGTTATGCCCTAACATGATTTAGTGGCTGGCTGACATAACTGCAGGGAAACGCTAAAAGTGAATCCTCTTTTGCCAGGCATTATATTAAGCCCTATCATATAGTCTAATATTCACAAACACTGAAATAAATATTGTAATCACTGTTTTTACAGGTTCATAGAAGTGACTTACCCAGAGTTAATTTGCTTACACAAAAGAACAGCCAATAGCTGTCCAAAGTCCCAGTTTTCTCCACTAACTCATGGTGCCCCTCTCACACTTTGGAAAACTTGAGACCTTTTCATTGGTGCTATAGTTAACATTGAAATCAACAACACACTCACAGGTTGAATCTGCTGTCCAGAAAGTTGCCCTGACTCCTGTCCACTTCAGCTTCTGTCCACAGTTCATAAGGATGCAACCATCTACACAGCTGCTGGATTGTCGTCACCTTTGAGGTTTTATTTATAAGTCCACAGAGTATGTGTCTTTACAAAAGTAATGGATGGGACCCTCAAGCACTGATGACTTCCCAGCAGGGGCCCAGTTGTTGGTTTATCTCAAAGCCTTTGAACCCTGGCTCTTCCAACCTCTTCACAGGGAAAGGCTCTAAATCAACTCATCCTTTATGAGCTGCCAATTTCCTGAACTGGAGTTGGAGGCCTGCTTGTTTGGAGGAGATATGGAGGGGTCTGGGATAATGTCCTAGCTGTCCCTTTCCATCTCTGGCATGGAACACTCCTTGGGGTTGGTGAGCTGCACCCCTCTCATCTCTGCACAAACACCATCCTCCTCTGTGCTGCCTCCTCGGTTTCCTCCCCTGTCAGCAAGTGTCATCTTCTATACTTCAGGGGGCTAAATCCCAGCAAGACCTTGCTGAAGTTCTTCCCCTAATGAAGACAGAGAAGCACATTGGAAAGATGATCTGAGAGTCTCCTCTAGAATTCATTCTCACAATTTCTGTATTCTCTTATGAAAAAAGTACAACATTTTTTACTCATTCTCATTTCCAGAGTCAGAATTTGTCATTACAATGGATGTGTTCACTTGATGTGGACAAATCTCTTCTTTTTAGTCAAAAATTCTTATTACTACAGTAATGTATCCACATTTGCAAACTGCTTAGAAATCAGGAACAGCCAGCCAGGCGCGGTGGCTTACACCTGTAATCCCAGCATTTGGGAAGCCCGAAATGGGCAGATCACAAGGTCAGGAGTTCAAGATCAGCCTGACCAAAGTTGTGAAACCCCATCTCTACTAAAAATACAAAAATTAGCTGGGCGTGGTGTCAGGCACCTGTAATCCCAGCTACTCAGGAGGCTGAGGCAGGAGAATCACTCAAACCCGGGAGGGGGAAGTTGCAGTGAGCTGAGATTGTGCCATTGCACTCCAGTCTGGACGACAAGAGCAAGAGTCCGTCAGAAAGAGAGAAAGGAGAGAGAGGGGGTGGGG
>NW_016813944.1:310785-343432 GCF_001698545.2 Rhinopithecus bieti | reverse complement strand
GAGAGAGAGAGAGAGGAATAAATCAGGAACAGACAAATAAAAGCCACACTTTTTTCTGAGTTCCTTGGTATTTTTTATGTTCCTCTATTATTATTTTTAAGACCATTGTTTACATATCTGGCTCCCCAGCTAGTCTGTAAATGCTTTAAGAGCCAAAACTTGGTTTTATTCATTTTTGTAACCTCGGCAAAATGCTCAGTTCCTGAAATGCAGCAGGTGATCAACAAATGTCTGGATGAATGGATTTAATGGAATCCTCAGACTTTAGAGAAGGAGGCCCTTGAGCAAATCTAATCTGAATTTTTCTCATTTTACAGTACTATCTTTTCACTGAATTCCAATCAGGTTTAGAAATTACAGAGATAGCAATAGCATCAATTAACTTCTACTCCTTCTTCCTTTTGTGGTTCTTCTAGCCACTCAAGGGGCATGAAAGGAGTTCCAGGCTCCTCCATTCAACCAATTTCTTTACAGTTTATCAAGTTTCCCCAAAATAATATGCTTGGCCTGTTTCAAGTTAAGGGTCTTTTCTAATGCTGTCTTATTCTCTTCTTGGAGAGTCCAACCTTGTAAATCTTTGTAATATTCATGTTTATAATAATATAAGTAGCAGACATTTATTGAGAGGTACTCCATGCCAGGCACTGCGTTATGGCTTTACATACATTGTCTCATATAATTCTCACGACAACCCTATGAGGCTTACACAGGATAAGTGGTTGCCCAAGATGACACAGCTAATAAGTGGCAGAGTCAGAATCTGACCTAAGTCCAGCTTCAGAGCCCTACTTGTTTAATCTAATCTAGCTGAGAAAATCACCCATATTTTTCTCATGTAGCTCTTTTGAGGGTTTTATTCTTAAGGGTCAACTGCTTTTATTACATCATGAATATGAAATATTTCTAATATATTGATGAAAAGTATTAAGTAGGAAATAATTGCATTCCTAAACTAACCCCATAAAACAGGATAGACTTCTACTACGAAACATGTTTGAAATGAGAGTTCAGAAGGGAAACAGAACAGGAAAGCACATGGAAACCCAAGGTGCCGATCATCTTTGATCAAAGCACTGGCCAGCAGTTGTCCTTCAGAGCAAGCAGTGAAGTCACGGGAGATCATCCACTCTGTGTAAAGCAACACGTCTTGATTAAATTTTTAAAAGGAAGAAAAGGAAAGTGTAACCTCTCCTCTGCCTACTTGAAGGTTACAACATATGCAAGAGACCAGTGTTTGCTCTTACTGGCTGTGGAAACATATCATGTAACTTATGACTACTCGGGAATCAAGAATGGGAAGGGAATTCCTATAGATGAATTCCAAGTAGCTGGCTTTATTAACATCTTGTGACATTAAGTTGCTTTTAACCTAATTATTCAAGCTATTTTCAACCACAGATTGTGTCATCACCAACACTCAGTCCAAAGACTAAAATAAAACAATCCTTGGAAAATTCCGGCAGCATTCTCATCAGCAGGCTCTGACCTTCAAAAGGCTCACCGAAATGCCTGTGCAAAGGCCCAGCATTCTCCGCTCCTCATGTACACTTCTGAGCATTCCCAACTCAGACTATTCGCAATCTCAAATTCTTTACTCACTCCCACCTGCTTGGCAAAAGACTTTCCCTACCGAGACGTGCCACAACTTGTAGGAAGAACTCCACTAATTAGAAACACTGCACTGACAGTGGTTGTGAATAAGTTGTGCCAGGTGTTCACATGTCCTTAATACCAGCCGTGTTTGGTTATTTATAACACCAAGTCAGGGCAATGGAATGCCTGGTCTTGCAGGCTGTGTCTCTAGCCATACATTGCATTTTAATCTCTATCACAGACTAATTAAAGGCACTAAAAGATATCATTTTAGCTCAAATTTTCAAAGAGCAGAGAAAGAAGTCTAAAATGTATTAAATTCCTACTAAAGGCCAGGCCTTGTGCTGGGAGCTTTACTTATGTTACTTCTTTAATTCCCACCACAGTCATACAAGGGAGGTATTACTATCCCCATCTCACAGACAAGGAAATGTAACCGCTGAAGGATTAAATATCCTGCCCAAGTGAGTAGTAAAGACAGGATGGGAACCTGGATTATGTGAGCCCAAATTCCATGTTTGTTTTCACTAGCAGATCAACATTTCCCCATAATGCCTAGTCTGGGGCCAAAAGCGTAGGAATAATGGTTTAAAAGGTACAGATTCTGCAGTCAGGCTTCCTGGGTGTTTAATCTGCTCCATTCAGTTTCTAGGTATGTGACCTTGCCAAGTTACTTAACCTCTCTTAACCTCAGTTTCCTCACCTTAAAAAAAAATAGAGATCATTATAATGCTAACTCATAGATTTTAATTATTTGACAATAATTATGACTGATATTGTTTGGTTGTGTCCCCACCTAAATCTCAACTTGAATTGTATCTCCCAGAATTCCCACATGTTGTGGGAGGGACCCATTGCGAGGTAATTGAATCATGGGGCTGATCTTTCCCATGCTATTCTCGTGATAGTGAATAAGTCTCATGAGATCTGATGGGTTTATCAGAGGTTTCTGCTTTTGCTTCTTCCTCCTTTCCTTTTGCTGCTGCAATGTAAGAAGTGCCTTTTGCCTCCAGTCATGATTCTGAGGTTTCCCCAGCCATGTGGAACTGTAAGTCCAATTATACCTCTTTCTCTTCCCAGTCTGGGGTAGGTCTTTATCAGCAGCATGAAAATGGACTAATACAGTAAATTGGTACCAGTAGAGTGGGATATTGCTGAAAAGATACCCAAAATGTGGAAGTGACTTTGGAACTGGGTAACAAGCAGAGGTTGGAACAATTTGGAGGGCTCAGAAGAAGACAGAAAATGTGGAAAAGTTTGGAACCTCCTAGAGACTTGCTGAATGGCTCTGACAAAATGCTGATAGTGATATGAACAATAAGGTCCAGGCTGAGGTGGTCTCAGATGGAGATGAAGATCTTGTCGGGAACTTGAGCAAAGGTGACTCTTGTTATGTTTTAGCAGAGACCAGAGACTGGCAGCATTTTGCCCTTGCCCTAGAGATTTGTGGAACTTTGAACTTGAGAGAGATGATTTAGAGTATCTGGCAGAAGAAATTTCTAAGCAGCAAAGCATTCAAAATGTGACTTGGGTGCTGTTAAAAACATTCCATTTTAAAAGGGAAACAGAGTATAAAAGTTCAGAAAATGTGCAGCCTGATGATGCAGGAGAAAAGAAAAATCCATTTTTGATGAGAAATTCAAGTTGGCTGTAGAAATCTGCATAAGTAGCAAGAACCCTAATGTTAATCCCCAAGACCCTGGGGAAAATGTCTCTAGGCCATGTCAGAGACCTTCACAGCAGCCTCTTCCATCACAGGCCCGGAGGCCCAGGAGGAAAAAGTGTTTTTTGTGGGCTGGGCCCGGGGTCCCCATGCTATNCTCTGCCTACTTGAAGGTTACAACATATGCAAGAGACCAGTGTTTGCTCTTACTGGCTGTGGAAACATATCATGTAACTTATGACTACTCGGGAATCAAGAATGGGAAGGGAATTCCTATAGATGAATTCCAAGTAGCTGGCTTTATTAACATCTTGTGACATTAAGTTGCTTTTAACCTAATTATTCAAGCTATTTTCAACCACAGATTGTGTCATCACCAACACTCAGTCCAAAGACTAAAATAAAACAATCCTTGGAAAATTCCGGCAGCATTCTCATCAGTAGGCTCTGACCTTCAAAAGGCTCACCGAAATGCCTGTGCAAAGGCCCAGCATTCTCCGCTCCTCATGTACACTTCTGAGCATTCCCAACTCAGACTATTCGCAATCTCAAATTCTTTACTCACTCCCACCTGCTTGGCAAAAGACTTTCCCTACCGAGACGTGCCACAACTTGTAGGAAGAACTCCACTAATTAGAAACACTGCACTGACAGTGGTTGTGAATAAGTTGTGCCAGGTGTTCACATGTCCTTAATACCAGCCGTGTTTGGTTATTTATAACACCAAGTCAGGGCAATGGAATGCCTGGTCTTGCAGGCTGTGTCTCTAGCCATACATTGCATTTTAATCTCTATCACAGACTAATTAAAGGCACTAAAAGATATCATTTTTAGCTCAAATTTTCAAAGAGCAGAGAAAGAAGTCTAAAATGTATTAAATTCCTACTAAAGGCCAGGCCTTGTGCTGGGAGCTTTACTTATGTTACTTCTTTAATTCCCACCACAGTCATACAAGGGAGGTATTACTATCCCCATCTCACAGACAAGGAAATGTAACCGCTGAAGGATTAAATATCCTGCCCAAGTGAGTAGTAAAGACAGGATGGGAACCTGGATTATGTGAGCCCAAATTCCATGTTTGTTTTCACTAGCAGATCAACATTTCCCCCATAATGCCTAGTCTGGGGCCAAAAGCGTAGGAATAATGGTTTAAAAGGTACAGATTCTGCAGTCAGGCTTCCTGGGTGTTTAATCTGCTCCATTCAGTTTCTAGGTATGTGACCTTGCCAAGTTACTTAACCTCTCTTAACCTCAGTTTCCTCACCTTAAAAAAAAAATAGAGATCATTATAATGCTAACTCATAGATTTTAATTATTTGACAATAATTATGACTGATATTGTTTGGTTGTGTCCCCACCTAAATCTCAACTTGAATTGTATCTCCCAGAATTCCCACATGTTGTGGGAGGGACCCATTGCGAGGTAATTGAATCATGGGGGCTGATCTTTCCCATGCTATTCTCGTGATAGTGAATAAGTCTCATGAGATCTGATGGGTTTATCAGAGGTTTCTGCTTTTGCTTCTTCCTCCTTTCCTTTTGCTGCTGCAATGTAAGAAGTGCCTTTTGCCTCCAGTCATGATTCTGAGGTTTCCCCAGCCATGTGGAACTGTAAGTCCAATTATACCTCTTTCTCTTCCCAGTCTGGGGTAGGTCTTTATCAGCAGCATGAAAATGGACTAATACAGTAAATTGGTACCAGTAGAGTGGGATATTGCTGAAAAGATACCCAAAAATGTGGAAGTGACTTTGGAACTGGGTAACAAGCAGAGGTTGGAACAATTTGGAGGGCTCAGAAGAAGACAGAAAAATGTGGAAAAGTTTGGAACCTCCTAGAGACTTGCTGAATGGCTCTGACAAAAATGCTGATAGTGATATGAACAATAAGGTCCAGGCTGAGGTGGTCTCAGATGGAGATGAAGATCTTGTCGGGAACTTGAGCAAAGGTGACTCTTGTTATGTTTTAGCAGAGACCAGAGACTGGCAGCATTTTGCCCTTGCCCTAGAGATTTGTGGAACTTTGAACTTGAGAGAGATGATTTAGAGTATCTGGCAGAAGAAATTTCTAAGCAGCAAAGCATTCAAAATGTGACTTGGGTGCTGTTAAAACATTCCATTTTAAAAGGGAAACAGAGTATAAAAGTTCAGAAAATGTGCAGCCTGATGATGCAGGAGAAAAGAAAATCCATTTTGATGAGAAATTCAAGTTGGCTGTAGAAATCTGCATAAGTAGCAAGAACCCTAATGTTAATCCCCAAGACCCTGGGGAAAATGTCTCTAGGCCATGTCAGAGACCTTCACAGCAGCCTCTTCCATCACAGGCCCGGAGGCCCAGGAGGAAAAAGTGTTTTTTGTGGGCTGGGCCCGGGGTCCCCATGCTATATGCAGCTGAGGGATGTGGTGCCCTGTGTCCCAGCTGCTCCAACCATGGCTGAAAGGGGCCAATGTAGAGTTTGGGATGTGGCTTCAGAGGGTCAAAGCCCCAAACCTTGACAGCTTCCACGTGGTGTTGAGCTTTCGGGTGCACAGAAGTCAAGAATTGAGATTTGGGAACCTCCACCATGATTTCAAAAGATGTATGGAAATGCCTGGATGCCCAGGAAAAAGTTTGCTGCAAGGGCAGGCCCTCATGGAGAAACTGCTACAGCAGTGTGGAAGTGAAATGAGGGGTCAGAGCCCCACAGAGAGTCCCTTCTGGGGCACTGCCTAGTGTAGCTATGAGAAGAAAGCCACCGTCCTCCAGACCCCAGAATGGTAGACCACCAACAGCTTGCACCGTGCACCTGGAAAAGCCCACAGATACTCAACACCAGCCCATGAAAGCAGTCAGGAAGGGGGCTGTACGCTGCAAAGCCACAGGGGTGGAGCTGCCCAAGACCATGGGAACCTACCTTTTGCACCGGAATGACCTGAATTTGAGATCTGGAGTCAAAGGAGATCGTTTTGGAGCTTTAAAATATGAGTGCCCCACTGGATTTCAGACTTGCATGGGCCCTGTAACCCCTTTGTTCTGGCCAATTTCTCCCATTTGGAACAGCTGTATTTACCCAATGCCTGTACCCCCATTGTATCTAGGAAGTAACTAGCTTGCTTTTGATTTTATAGGCTCATAGGTGGAAGGGACTTGCCTTGTCTCAGATGACACTTTGGACTGTGGACTTTTGGGTTAATGCTGAAATGAGTTAAGACTTTGAGGGACTACTGGGAAGGCATGATTGGTTTTGAAATGTGAGGACATGAGATTTGGAGGGGTCAGGGGTGGAATGATACGGTTTGGCTGTGTCCCCACCCAAATCTTGGGAGATACAACTTGAATTGTATCTCCCAGAATTCCCATGTGTTGTGGGAGGGACCCATTGGGAGGTAATTGAATCATGGGGGCCGGTCTTTCCTGTGCTATTCTTGTGATAGTGAATAAGTCTCACAGGATCTGATGGGTTTATCTGGGCTTTCTGCTTTTGCTTTTTCCTCCTTTTCTCTTGCCACAGCCATGTAAGAAGTGCCTTTTGCCTCCTGCCATGATTCTGAGGCCTCCCCAGCCATGTGGAACTGTAAATCCAATTAAGCCTGTTTTTCTTGCCAGTCTGGGATATGGTCTTTATCAGTAGCATGAAAATGGACTAATACAATGACTATGGTCATTTTCTTTTCCACCAAGCCTCATCACCTGTTAAAAAAATATTGAATTCTTACTGCAGGCCAGGTACTACACCGAGGGTTTTTTTGTTGTTGTTGTCGGGGGGTTTTTTTTTTTTTTCTTTTTTTGAGACAGAGTCTCACTGTGTCACCCAGGCTGCAGTGCAGCAGCGCAATCTCGGCTCACTGCAAGTTCTGCCTCCTGGGTTCATGCCATTCTCCTGCCTCAGTCTCCCGAGTAGCTGAGACTACAGGCACCCACCACCACACCTGGCTATTTTTTTTGTATTTTTAGTAGAGACGGGGTTTCACCATGTTAGCCAGGATGGTCTCCATCTCCTGACGTTGTGATCCACCCGCCTTGTCCTCCCAAAGTGCTGGGGTTATAGGCGTGAGCCACCGCGCCCAGCCTTACAGTGAGGGCTTTTAAATGAATTATGTCGTTTAATTCTTACACTAATCCAATGAAACAGCAGTAACTAACACTTCTTAATCACTTACTACATAGCAAGATCTGTCTTAAACACTTTACTCATATTAACTGGAGTAAATAATTAATAACTATTAGTGAAGTAGTAAGTAACTGAGGTAGGCAATATTGTTGTCTCAATTGTGCAAGTAAGGAAAAGGAAGTTCAGAGAGGATAAGTAAATTGCCACAGTCACAGAGCTAGGAAAAGATGAAGCCATGTTAAGGACTCAGGAAGCCCGACTTAGGGGGTTCAGTCTTAACCTCTACTCTCAGGTTTCTGGGCCTGGGCTAGGCCATGAAAGAAATAAGAGCTCGCACCTCTAACTCCCGAGTAGCTGCAACCAAATGTCCAAAACATGCAAAATACATGGTACAGGCCCCGGGTGAGGATGGTGGCCTGTGGGTTCTGGGGAAACTTTTCTCAGGAATTTGTGGCTTTCATTGATTGGGGTTAGTCAGGAGGTGAGGTGGGGGGAAAGTATCTCAGGATGGAGACTTAGTAAGTGCAGACAGGTAGATTTGAGGGGAAGAATAAGGAGAGTGACACAACTAAGGAGGGGTTTCATAGAGCAAGACATGAAGACAAGGACAGTTTAAAGAAGACCCCTGACAACAGTCTTAACTGGGACGTCACTTATAAGGGGCAACAGGAAGCATCAGTTTGTGTGTGTGTGTGTGTGTGTGTGTGTGTGTGTGTGTTTTCAATTAAGATGGTTGTTGGGGGTGTCTCACTCTGTCGCCCAGGTTGGAGTGCAGTGGTGCAATCTTGGCTCACTGCAGCCTCCACCTCCAGGGCTCAAGCTATCCTCGCACCTCTAACTCCCGAGTAGCTAGGACCACAGGTGTGCACCACAAGGCCTGGCTAATATTTTGTATTTTTGGTGAAGACATGTTGCCCAGGCCGGTCTCAAACTCCTGAGCTTAGTGCTGGTATTACAGACGTGAGTCACTGCACCTGGCTGCAAGAATCAGATCCTTGAAGAGGAAAGAGACCTGACAAGAGTGCCCTGTGCAGCACGGCTTGGTGTGGAGAGCTGGAACTAGATGGGGGCTCTGCAGTGCCCCCATCTTGACTGAAGGGCCAGCAGCATGAGATAGAAGGAAGGGCCAAAGCAGAATCAGTGGAGTTCAGTGAAAGATTGATGCAGGAGAGCTTTAACAGAGAACAGGTCCACCATGTCAGGATCGGAACCAGGCCCAATCAACACTGAACTACCATACCTGGCTCTGTGAATGACCTACTGACACATTATTGATGCAGAAAACAAGTTTGTTAAATAAATGTATAAGTCATCTAGCTGCCAGCCCAGGCTCTTCATTTTGCACATCAGAAAATAGATCCCAAAGGCTATGTGAATTAACCAAAATTATGAAAATATGAGCAGCAAATTTAAACTAAACTCCCAAATCCTAACAGTTATTCCAGACTGTTTTTCTGCTATAACTTGCTCTCAAATTGGGAAGTCTCAGGGACCATAATATCAATAACAGATGTCATCAATAACAGAAACTAAGATTTGGGAAAAGATTGCTGGGGTTCTTTTTTTTTTTTTGAGACGGAGTCTCGCTCTGTCGCCCGGGCTGGAGTGCAGTGGCCGGATCTCAGCTCACTGCAAGCTCCGCCTCCCGGGTTTACGCCATTCTCCTGCCTCAGCCTCCCGAGTAGCTGGGACTACAGGCGCCCGCCACCTCGCCCGGCTAGTTTTTTGTATTTTTTAGTAGAGACGGGGTTTCACCGTGTTAGCCAGGATGGTCTCGATCTCCTGACCTCGTGATCCGCCCGTCTTGGCCTCCCAAAGTGCTGGGATTACAGGCTTGAGCCACCGTGCCCGGCCTGCTGGGGTTCTTAGATAATATTACCTTAGTTTTGAACACGTAAATACTGACTTGATGGCAGAACTTCTGATTAGAAATGTCCTGTAAGCAGTTTTCAGTTTGAGACAGAAGTACAAATGAGAATTAATGACTAGAGATGGAGATAGTTGAGAATCACAAATAGAGAACTATTAGCTGAAGGCGTGAGGAACATATTTTTATAATATCATGAAATAGGAAGTTTTTGGTTTCTCATTACTTCAATTAAATATTTTTTAGTCTACTGAAGAATTGTTGAACAAGCAGTGCACTTAGCTGCAATCAGCATGTTAATGTTGTTGGAATCACTTCATTTGCACATGTCAATCTTTGATCTGCCTGCATACAGAATGATTCAGGGACCGCTGCATTGACCAAACTATATTAGTGCCCCCTGAAAAGTATTGCCAGGGCTCCAGATCTGTCCTGTAGGCCCTGTTGGAATCTCTATTCTGTAAGTTTGCTAGATCTTGCCAGCTATAGTTTCCAAGGCAAAGCAAAGATCTTAAAACTTTTCTCATATTTACAGCATATGTTTAGGCCATACATGAAGCACAGGCCTTAGATGTAGATGTCTTTGCCCTATAAGATTTTTCCCTTTGGCTCCCTAAATGCAAGGGGTCAACCCAAATCAGTAGATTAAGTCTGTTATCAATGAAGCTAGACATTGCTGAATTACTGTCATCTAAAACAACACCTGTTTTCTCAGCATGGACTCTACATAATTCTATGCCAACCCAAAACCTAGTTACTGAGCAATGTGTACCCTACACTGTTGTATGGGAAAGGGCAAGGCACTCTGAAGTAAAATATATATATATATATCTTTGGAGAGGTAATCAGGTTCACTGATACAAAGTTTTAAATCTTTTGGGCTTTGTAGTGAGTTGAATGTTGGTCCTACCCAAAAGATGTGCCCAACAAGAACCTGTATGTCTTACTTGTAAGTAGGGTCTTTGCAGGCATAATTAAGTTAAGGATCTTGAGATGACTGGATTATCCAGGTAGGTCCTAAATCCAATGACCAGTGTCCTTATATGAAACAGAAAAGAATAAGACACAAGCACAGGGAAGTCCCTGTGAAGAGGCAGGCAGAGTTTAGAGCTATCAGCCACAAGTCAAAGAACATCTAGACCCACCAAAAGTTGGCAGACGTAAGGCAGGACTCCCCCCTAGAGCCTTCAGAGGGAGCAGGACCCTGCTGACACCTTGATTTTGAACTTCTGGCCCAAAACTGTAAGAGGATAAACTTTTGTTATTTCCAGCCAACAAGTTTGTGGTAATTAATTACAGCAGCCACAGGAAGTGAATACAGAGTTCATGAAGTGAAAGACTTTTATCTCTTTTGATCCCCTTGGAACAAAGATCTCAATCTTATCTTTAACAACTCAGTCCTTCAAAAATGCTACTCTCTTGGCTCCAACAAATAGGAATTATCTTTGAGGTTAAGCGAGTTTTCGGTGTAGCAGCCAACAGGTAGAAATTATCTGTATTGATATTTTTTTTCTTCCTAGAAAGGCACAAGAAATTCAGAGTTCATATCTTATAAGCCAATTTTGAAATCACATACAACATTCCTCCATTCCTCCATTCCTTCCCACAATCGCTTTGCTGTTGTCAAATAAAGCACTGTTACTAGCAGATGAGCTTTGTTACACTGTCAGGGTTGGCTTCCATCAATTCCTTAGGGGGAGTAAAGCTGAGTTATTATAGAGGTGACCAAAACCACCACCTGAATGCACTTACTGAGAGTTTCATCACCTGACTCACCAAATTCCTCTCCACTCTAATTCTGAAGTCAGTTTAGGTAAAATAAACATCCATGTGAAATAGCCATCCAACACCCAAAATACAAAGTTTCTTGACTTTTCAGACTACAGTTCCCAACTCAGTTCCATGGGCAAATCCTAAAGCTTGTCTTCACTGCCAAGCCTCCTCCCCAAACCCTGCCCCCCTTAAAAAACGACCCTCAATTCCTATATGGTGGCTACTGATTGTGAATCCTTTCAGCCAGCTTGTTATACCCAGTTTCCACTCCACAACCTATAAACTAACCTGCATCACATCTCAGTCAAAAGAAATCCTCCACTCATTGAAAGCTAGACTCTCTACCTATACTAGATTATTTGTCTTCTTTTTCCAGTAGCAATTCCTCCTTCCTCTCTCTCTACCTATCTCTCTCCTGTATCTTTTTTTTTTTTTTGAGACGGAGTCTCGCTCTGTCGCCCAGGCTGGAGTGCAGTGGCCGGATCTCAGCTCACTGCAAGCTCCGCCTCCCGGGTTTACGCCATTCTCCTGCCTCAGCCTCCCGAGTAGCTGGGACTACAGGCGCCGCCACCACGCCCGGCTAGTTTTTTGTATTTTTTTAGTAGAGACGGGGTTTCACCATGTTAGCCAGGATGGTCTCGATCTCCTGACCTCGTGATCCGCCCATCTCAGCCTCCCAAAGTGCTGGGATTACAGGCTTGAGCCACTGTGCCCGGCCTCTCCTGTATCTTTAATAGCGTTTTTTTCAAAGGCTGTGGCCGCTCAGAACTTCCCAGAGACTGTTGAACTCTCTCTTAACTTGGCCATTGATCTCCACCTTTGACTTCCCACAGCCCAGCTTCTTGGAAGTGCTGGTCACTATGGGTTTTCACACTTCCTCACCTCTTATTCACTCTGAACGTCTGATGTTCACTCACATACTTCAGTGAAACTCTGGCAACAAGGTCACACAAATATAACAAAAATGTTCGTCGTTGCACCTGACCTCTCAGTGGCTTTCCATGCTGTCGCATTCTCCTTGTCACACTCTCCTCCCTCTGTTACTGCATTATCATGGACAGAAAGTTTATGTCCCCCCAAAATTCATATGTTGAAATCCTAATCCCCCCAGGTGATGGTATTAGGACGTGAGGACTTTTGGAGGTGATTAGTTCACGAGGGCGAAGCCCTCCTCAATGGAATTAGTGTCTTCACAAAAAGACACAAAAGAGCAGTTTTCTCTCTCTCTCTGCCACTTAAGGATACAACGAGAAGACTGCCATCAGCAAGCCAGGAAGAGGTCCCTCACCAGACACTATATCTGCCAGCACTTTGATTTCAGAATTCCCAGGCTCCCAAACTGTGAAAAAAAAATTCTGTTGTGGAAGTCACCTGTCTATGCTATTTTTGTTATAGCAGACCAAACTAAGACACTGGGACACCATTATCTCCTGGGTCTCTTCAAGCTTCCTGAACCATTTTTTCTCATCCCACATATTTACATGGTTCTCCCTTCTTCTCTTCTTGCACACTCACCTATACACTAATGATTCCAAAATTGTCTAGATCCTAAACGCTTTTCCTGAAGTTGATACCAACTGTGTGCTGGGCATATCCATCTTTATACTCTGTGAGTACTTTAAATCCAACATTTAACTTAATACCTATTTCCTCATGAAATAAATTTTCCTATCTCAAAGAGTGGGTACCACCACTCACTCCATGGCCTCTTCACTGTTGATTCTCCCTCCTATTTCTTGTGCCAACTCCCCACTCCTGATCTCCTATCAATGCCTTAGTTCAGGCCTTATTGATTCCTGCTCTAGACCACAGCCTTGCAACAGTTCTCTCTGCCTGTAGCCTCAACCCTTTCACATCCATTGTCCCTGTTGCAATCCAAGGAATTTTCCTAAAACACAAATCATGTCATTGCTTAAATCTTTCTATCTACAAACCACTTAGCCCGACCTAGAAAACCATTTGCTATCTGCCTTCTGTCTCTTTCTACCCTAATTTCTTGTCCCTTTCTTCTTAACCCACTATTGTTATGCCAAACAACTTGTAGTTCCTGCATAAAACACATCTTACACCTCTCTCCTTTGAACTAGCTGTTTTCTCTCCCTGAAGTAGCCTTTCCCATCCTTGTGTTGCCTCACAAACTCCTCACCATTCATGAGGCAACCCAGGAATCCTCTTCTCTAAAAGGTTTTACCTAAATCCAATCTGTGACCCTCACACCTGCCCCAATTTAGGCAATCAGGTATCCTTTCCCTTCCTTCCTCCAATACCATAAACACATTTCAGTTCTAGCATACAGCATACTATTTTGAAAAACTAGTCAATGTATATGTCCATTAAAGCAAGCCTTTAGGCTGGGCGCGGTGGCTCACGCCTGTAATCCCAGCACTTTGGGAGGCCGAGGCGGGCGGATCACAAGGTCAGGAGATCGAGACCACAGTGAAACCCCATCTCTACTAAAAATACAAAAAATTAGCCAGGCACAGTGGCAGGCGCCTGTAGACCCAGCTAGTCGGGAGGCTAAGGCAGGAGAATGGCGTGAACCCGGGAGGTGGAGCTTGCAGTGAGCCGAGATCGCGCCACTGCACTCCAGCCTGGGGACAGAGCGAGACTCCGTCTCAAAAAAAAAAAAAAAAAAAAAGTAAGCCTTAAATCCCCCTCATCTTCACAACATCAGTTATAGCCCACGTCAGAAATTTAGTCCATTTTGATTGAAATATTTTAACATCCGATCACCTGCAGAGTTGGGGTGATCCGGGTTGGTCTAGAAGTTTATGGGAAGAAGAAACCATGTCCATACAGATTTACACTAGCAGGAGGGAGAAATTCTTTCCCAACCAGAGAAACTCACAGAAGGGAGAACAACTAGGAGGTGGGAATGAGCATAATGCATGTGGAAGGAGGGAGGAAACCAATCTGACTCAAGCAGAAGACTTTGCTGGAGAGTTAGGTGGGCTGGGTGGGATGAGATTACAGAAGGTCTCATAGGGGTATGAATGAGACTTGGTATACTAGCTTCGTATTGCTGTTGTAACAAATTGCCATAAACTCAGTGGCTTAAAAACAACAAAAGTTGATTATCTTACACTTCTGGAAGTCAGAAGGCAAAAATGAGTCTCACTGGTCTAAGATCAAGGTGTTGGCCAGACAGTGTTCCTTTCTGGAGGCTCTAGGGGAGAAACATTTTCTGATCTTTTCCAGCTTTTTAGAGGCTGCCCTTATTCCTTGGCTCATGACCCTCTTCCAGCTTCAAAACCAGCAAGGACTGGTTGAGTCTTCTTCACACCCCTATACTATCACACTTTCTTCTGCCTCCCTCTTTCACTTTTAAAGACCCTTGTGATTATACTGGGCACACCCAGATAATCCAGGATAATTTCCCAGTCTCAAGGTCAGCTGATTAGCAACACTGACTTTATCTGAACCTTAAATCCCCTTTGCCATGTAACCTAACATATTCACAGAGTCTAAGGATTCAGACATGACATCTCTGGGGGGCCATTATTCTGCCCACCACATTCAGTAACTAACTGGAAACCTTTTTCCAGCTCTTACGCCTTAAATGCCGTGAGGAAAGCATAGAGCTCCAGACTGAGCTGCCCTAAATCATCCTCTCTGAAATCTTGAACAACTGAGTCATGATGAGGTTTTTTTTTTTTTTTTTTATTTGCCTTTGTGCATAAAGTATTGCAGGGGCCCAGCACTTTTGTATTGTGCCACTCTGCTGCCTATATGCACACAAAAAAATGTAACAGCAGATATTCTTAGGGCACCTTAATCACATACACATACACAGATAACATGACCATTTTGAGTCTTTCTCTGTGTATAGATGAGGTTGGCCCTGAGAAATGGGCCAGTTGCCATACTGTGGGATGCCCACATCCATAATATTTTTAATTATTTTAATTCACTTAATTGGATCTGGTCCCCATTAACATCATAGGCACTGTGATTCCCGTGACACTGACAGGGCTGTATGAGTCTCTCACTTTTGTATAACACTAATTAATCATGACAATACAACTTCTCAAATGTAGTTATCATCTTTCTTAGAGCTCAAAGAGTTTCATAGAATTTATCCTTTTTCTTTCAAAAATATTCCTACAGGGTTACCAGCTGCAAGGTCACTATTTGAGATTAAAATAAGAAACAATTTTCTTACATCAGTGAAAGGCAAAAGGAAATTTATAACCAATGCCTCTAATTGAAAAAATCGCTCAAGCCCTGTATCCCAGTTAAAAAAAAACCCCCTTTGGGACGGCCGAGACGGGCGATCCACGAGGGTCAGGGAGATCAAGACCATCCTGGCTATACGGTGAAACCCCGTCCTCTACTAAAAAATACAAAAAATGTAGCCGGCGAGGTGGCGGGCGCCTGTCAGTCCCAGCTTACTGGGAGGCTGAGGCCAGGAGAATGGTGTTGAACCCGGGAGGCGGAGCTTTACAGTGAGCTGAGGATCCGCCACTGCACTCCAGCCTGGAAACAGAGCAAGACTCATCTCAAAAAAAAAAAAAAAAAGAAAAAAAAAAGAAAAAAATACATCACATATTTCCATATATGCAAATTGTGAATTCAAAGATGTTTAAGTGAAGCTTTCTGAAGTTAACTTACTTCTATCTTCAAAGTATAGGTGACCGTGTCTTCATTCATTCATTCGTTCAACAAATATTTCATATAAACTTTCAGGTATGAGATACCATTCCCTAGAACCCATAGAGATTCAACAAGAAAATGTCATTGTCCTCAAGGAGCTTACTGTTAGTAGAAGACAAATCACACACTTTTAACAAACAAATAAATCATCTTTCAGATAATAATGAGTGCTCTGAATAATAACAACAAAATAGTGCCAGGTGAAAGAAAGAAAGTGAGAGATAATAGAAAAAACGTTATTTTAGTTTGGATGGTCAGGGAAGGCCTACGCAGATATTTGAATAAGGAGCAAGGCATGTGAAGAAATCAGAAAAGCGTGAACACGCCAATTTGATTCCATTTAACAATTCTTTTTTTTTTTTGAGACAGAGTTTCACTCTTGTGGCCCAAGCTGGAGTGCGGTGGCGTGATCTCAGCTCACCACAACCTCCACCTCCCGGGTTCAAGTGATTCTCCTGCCTCAGCCTCCCAAGTAGCTGGAATTACAGGCATGTGCCACCACGTCTGGCTAATTGTTTACATTTTTAGTAGAAATGGGGTTTCACTATGTTAGCCAGACTGATCTCAAACTCCTGACCTCAGGTGATCCACCCACCTCAGCCTCCCAAAGTGCTGGGGTTACAGGTGTGAGCCACCACACCTGGCCCATTGAACAAATATTAATTAAGCATAGACTATGTGCCAGTCGTGGTTTTTGGTACTGGAGAGCAAGCAAGTACAAATAACCTGCTTACAGCAGAACAAGCCTGAATGGATCAAGAAACGAACAAAAATGTATATATAGCATTACATTGCATCCATAAATGTCTTTACCAAACACATTTACCCTCTAATTATCTGTCAAATGATATAATTATCAAAAGCACAAAATCTTAGTAGTAGAGGTCAGTTAAACTATCTCTCTTCCTAAACTTGGTTTTCAAATTTTTGCAATAGAACTATTTGTTTAAACAAAATAGTATATGGAATTCCAACATAAACAAATAAAAGCAGTCTGCTCCATGGAAGGATTGTGAAAGTCCACAGTCCTACCTATTTTCCCTTCACTCAAAGTCCCTACCACCATTTTGCAGCAATGTTAATTTATTGGTTTTGATCACTGGATCATTTGATCATAGTTGTGTAAAATGTTAACATCAGGAGAAGCTGGGATATATGGGAACTCTGTATACTAGTGTGCAACTTTTCTGTAAGTCTAAAATTATTTCAAACTAAAAAGTTGAAAAAAAAAAGTAATCCGACCATGATCACTACTGGCAGCCCACCTTAGGGCGCTGGAGACACCAGTTGACATCATTAACCTTGATCATGCCGGGATGGTTTAGCCTATTTACTAAGGACCTTTGGAAGAGGGGAATTCCTTTCTAAGTAGCCTAGTCTGGTTTTTAACCATTCTCAACACCAGAAGATTCTTTCCTATGACTCTTTCAAACTCTAACATAAACCCACTTTTTCAAGTTTTGTCATCAGTGGAAAATTAATTTGTCTTCTCTAAAAACCTTGTGATATATTTACAGATCTCATAATTTCCCATCAACTTTCTTTCCACAAATTAAGAGCAATGCTTTCATTTTTTCTCATGGGTCTTCTACTTCCATTTTTCAATCATTCAGAAAATTCTCCACTGTAAGTATTTTTTTTTACCTTCTTAAACTATGGTGTTTAGAGCTCACCACTGGATTTTAAATAAATAAAAGAGGCCTCAGCCAGTATCAAATACCTTGGGTAAGAAGGTTGTATTATCACTCAGACTTTATACACAGTATTCCTGTTGGATATTACTGCCTTAACAACCTCTCTATATTACCATATTTTGCTTTTTCTTACACATTTTTTCACACTGCTTATGACAGTCATTAAGCCAAGTGCCCCAGGCATTTGCTCTTAACCAATGAACAGCCACAGCCAGGCTGGGAACTTCAAGTCTTTCAGCAAGTCACAAAGTGCCAAAAATGCTCTCTCGCCAGGAGACATATTCCCTGAGTTAGAGAAAGTAGAAATTTGTTCTGATCTCATTCACCTGAGATCATTCAACAGTAAGATAAGTGAACTGACTGAGTCTGTGACCCTGTCTGTTGGACCTCTCCTTGCTTTAGTTCCCTGCCTGAAAAGCGAGGATAAGAGTGTTTACCAACTTTGCACGGGTGTTGCAAGAGTTGATTAAGGCTTATATGGCACCATCTGATGACAGTCTCTGTGGCTGTGCCACTCAAGTTGTCAAAGGCTGTGAAATGCCCGTGTGCCTCAAGGGCACTCCCTTAAAGCTCAATATCACAACTCTAGGTGACTTGCTGTGGACCATAACTAGAATATGACCCAACTGTACTTTCAGACATGCATGCCGAGCGTCAGTAAGGCTATCATCCAAAGCTGAAAAGCAGTTTTTCTAATGCTGCAGGCTCATGCACAAGGCACCAAAATAGCACCAGAAATACTATACCCATATTGCTTTATCCTAGACATCTGACACTTGTAAAGCTGATGCCAAATTTCTTGTCACATATGTGTCTGGAAGCCTTCGTGCTGAGAGGCATTTCTTATCTTCTGACATTTCAGAGAGCTGCATAAAGCTAGACAAGCACAGAGCCTCCTTCTAAAAGGCATGAGGCAGAGGCGAGCATTCTTTTCAGATGACCTCTGAAACCCTCACTGGAGGAGATCCAAGACACCCTTCAGCACATCTGTAATCCTCAGGATATTCCAAATGTTTGAGTGTGCAGCTTCCAGTTAGTAACAGCCAAACTACCCCGGCTCTCCAAGGTCATCTGAAAACGATTTGCCCATCAGCCAAATGAGAAAATGCTATTGTAAGCAAACCAATCATAAGATCAGACAATCCTCAGGGGCCCAGGGCCCAGATCCTCTGCCTCTGGTGACACAGGCCACCCCACCTATTACATTCGGGCTTCTGGTTGATGCTAATGACTGTTGTGACTGACACCCCCAAACAGAAACAAAACTAGGATATTTGGATGTGATACAATAACAGACAATTTCTAGTGATTCCTTTCTCTTCTGATCTTACCTAAGCAAACTGCCTGACAAAGTGGGTGCCGTGTAGACCTCCCCCATAACTGCCAAACAGCAGGGGTTTCTAGTAGGAGAGTCCCCTAAAGCAATGTGTGTCAGAGTAACCTGGTTTTAAATGCAAATTCCTGGACCTTATTCCAGACCTTTGAATTAGAACCTCCGGCAAATGGGATCCAAGAATCTACATTTTAAACAAATTCCTCAGATGATCTTTTTTATAACTTTTTATCTTCCCAGATAATTTTTATACACACTAAAATTTTCAGAAACCTGACGGAATTTTCAAGTAAATTAAAATTCGTACAAACCCTCAGCTCATTGGGAGGGTTTCCGGCCACAGGCCTATATTTAGTGGTCATTAACTCACTACTCTAAACACCCACAGCAAACCACTCTGTGCTCAAGAGGAAGGAACAAGTTTCATGATTTCATCCTTTTCTCAGCCTCATTGTTCACGCTCCTCTTTTGGAACAATACACACTGCCATATGATGCTTCTGGCATCCGTTGCCTTGTATTGTTTAACTTTTTGTGTTCGTTTTTTAATGCTGCCATAACAGATTACCACAAACGTGGCACAAATTTGTTATCTTACAGTACTGTAGGTTAGAAGTCCAATACAGAAGTCACTGGGCTAAAATCAAGGTGTCAGCAGAACTAGGTTCCATGCTGGAGGCTCCAGGGGTAAATCTGTTTTCATGCCTTTTCCAGCTTCTAGAGGTCACCCACACTCCTTGGCTCATGGCTCTCCTCCATCTTCAAAGCCAGCAATGCTGCATCTCTGATTCTTCACATCTCCTTCTGACTCTCTTCTTCTGCCTTCCTCCTCCACTTTTAAGGACGCTTGTAATCATATCAGGGCCACCCAGATAATACAGGATAACTTTCCTATCTCAAGGTTCTTAAGATGTGATTACATTTCCAAAGTCCCTTTTTCCAAGTAAGGTAACATTTTCACAAGTTCCAGCAATCTAAGATATGGGTATCTTTAAGGAGCCATTATTGTACCTACCACAACTTTCACCTGTAATATGAAGGATGTCTTCATCTGGGCTCCTGTAAAAGTGGACCCTAAGACTAGGATTTGAGTAGAAGTCCAACGAAGCCCAGTAAAGGAGTGGGGCAGTCAGGTAGTAAGGGAGGAAAGCAAATAACTTGCGAGTTAATGAGCAGGATACTACTACATGCAACTAGACTAAATTCTCCTAGGGACTGTGCACAACACACGTTAGAATAGTCCCACCTCGGGGAAAGGAAACTGAAGCATTTATCTACAAGTCCCCATCATTTCGCAGTTAGGGGTCACATTAACTCCCAGTGCACTTCCAGCACTTCATGCTTCCCTGACTGTGAATGGGCTCCACAGCTAGCAAATATTCCTGACAGAGACACTCAACAGGCTATAAACTTGTTCCATCTGAGAGGCCTCTGGAGTGGACCAAGAAGATATGGGCGGGGCATCAACAGCATCTGAATCAAGGGGGTTGGTGTTTGAGTCAAGTGTGGTATTACGTCTCAAAAATTTCAATGCTCATATCCTTTGACCCAACAAAGGATCCACCTCCAGGAAATGCGTGCTAAGAGTATAATTGGAGACAGGTGCAATGATTGCTTATAATGTTTTAAAGAATTAGAAATTATTTAAATTCCATTAATAAGGGATTAGTTAAATAAATTACAGGTGATATAATTGAACATTCTGCTACAATTGAATATAATTATGTGGGTCTACATTTATTGATAGGGAAACTAGTTCCTGACACACTGCTGAGTGAAAAAAAAAGCAGGTTACAAATAGTAAGTATATTATAAATCCATTTATGTAAAATTATGTATGTATAATATATATGTGTGTGTATGTATAGCAAGATGTCTCAAAGAATGTTCATCAAAACTCTAACAGCAGTTATTTCTAGGAAGCAGAATTTCTCATCCTTTATACTTTCTTCTTCATGCGTCTCTGTATTACAAAAAAATTTACAATAAACAATGTATTGTTTATTAATCAATTACAAAGATACTTGCAATTTTTTTTAAAAAAGAATTCAAATTTGTCCTAAAAGATAAGCTTCTATTTACTTCTAATATGATAATGTCAATGTGCTTATATATACATCTCCATTTTAAAACTACATGGAACTGAGGACCCCCATGCATTACATAAAATGTTTAGGGCATATTTGGAACACAGCAGGCACTTAATAATAATCGATGTTCATCAGTATGAAATTCAATAAAACAACATATGGAACAAACTGGGTCATGGTAAAATTTTCACAATGCATGGGATGACTCCCTAGGGAGCTGAGAGGCCTGGCGTGGCCTTATCAGGCAGGGGCCTGCTCTGGCAGACAAGGAAGGCCTGCCCTTGCACAAACACACCCATGCCATCCCAGAGATAGTATCAGAGCCCTGCTCGTCTTAGGTAGAAGTGAAAACAAATGCAACTGTAGGCTTGCAGTTTTACAGCATGAATGAGACAAGTGGAATCTCTGTTAATCTGTTAGAAATTAATTCAATGGTTTGTCTCCTGAAACTCTAGGCCTTCTTTGCAAGAGCAATCCACTTCCTGTTATGCACAATGGCAAAGCTGACTGGAACTGCCCAGAGGAAGAACAAGTGGAAGAGAAGTCACGGTGTGCCCTTAGGGCAACAGAAATTTAAAAGAATATTTAGGTGTGGGACTTCACATGCATGCCTCCTTTTTATGTCTAATAAGGGAAAATTTCTCACCTGTTCAGGTTGCTCTTGGAATCTCTTTTGTTGCTCAGAATCTAAATAATGAGCAAATAGAGGGAAAACAGAAAAGTGGACAAGTCCCCATTTGTGTATATAGTAAAGAGCTGAGAGAGGCGGCAAGAGAAAGGAGGGAGAGAGACCAGAAAATCATGTGGAATAGATGCCAGGGAGTTTGAGTTTGGGGGTTGTGAGGTAACAATTGGAGATTCAGAGCTTTGGGGATCACCTGATATCCATGTAGAAGAAAACGAAGATAACAATAAAGTAGATTTTAAGATGCTTTTTCTATAGTAAGAATGCATACCCCATACTAACATCTATTGAATTGTATACTTTAAATGGGTGAATTGTATGGTATGTAAATGATGCCTCAATAAAGCTGTTTTTTCAAAAAAGAATACTCCACTCCAAAAAAAAGCACACTCCACTTTGGCAGTTTACTGAGAGATTACAAAAATATTTGAAGAATCCTAATTACCCTTTAGATACCGGACCATTCCTTTGAATTCATTCTTTCACAGAGGCTGGATCAAGTGGAACTTCAATTATGTTTAGGTTCTGGTAGGTTAGAGAAAGGACCCTTAAGACCCTCTAGTCTAATGCTCTCATTTCAAAGGTGAGGAAATGAAGCCACAGAGGCTAAATCAGTCTGCCTTGTCACACAGCAGCAAAGCTGGGAACTATGGAGGTCTGATCTCAGGTCTTTCGAAATATACCACTCCACCCCCATCTGATGCTCTTCCTGCTTTTGTTTACAGAAAGAAACAATTTGAGGATAAGAATGATTAGAACACATAGTTATTATGCCCATGGTTCAGTCTAGTTGTTCTGGCCTTTAAAACAAGTCAGTCAGACTGGCACCAGTCCAATCAGTTGCACACCACTGCCCAGCAAACAGCCTTGCCATGGAGATCCAGCCTTCCCAGCCCAAGCCTGGAGAACAAACAATCCCCACAATGGCAATGTTGCTTTCAGCTCCTTTTGAAGAACAATAGGAAAACAACGATAGCTACCTAACATTTATTGGACATTTATCCATGCAGCAACTTGGGCAGAATAGTCAGAGCCCTATGACACGGAAATTTAGAGAGTTCAAATTTTAAGTAAGAACTTTAAAACTACTAGATGTCACTAATGTAAATAACACCCATCTGTGAATCACATCAGAAATTTACAAAGTTAATTATGGGATTGCATTTCTGATGCTCTCCCAGGATGGCTCTGGCGCCTGCTATGTGCTAGGCGCTGGTCTAGACATTTTACATATGGCATCTCTTTTAATCTCCACAATAATTCCATCACATGGGTATTAATCGCCCCACTCTGTAAGTAAGGAAAAAAAAGAATAAAACTGAAAACATGATGGGAGCAGGACCAGGCAAGTAAAAGATAAGTTCTGATGTCAAGTAACAGTCTTAGGGCTCAAGGAGGGTATCTTCATGATGTAACTTAAGTCTGTACCAGAAGAGTTCTCCTTTATCTCTAAAGAGTCACCTCAATGCCTATCATTCCATCATTAGTTTCATCTCTTTTTTTTTTTTTTAAGACAGTCTCACTCTGTCGCCCAGGCTGGAGTGCAATGGCACGATCTCAGCTTCAAGCAATTCTCCTGCCTCAGCCTCCCAAGTAGCTGAGACTACATACAGGCCCTCACCACCACACCTGGCTAATATTTTTATTTTTTAGCAGAGATCGGGTTTCCCCATATTGGCCAGGCTGGTCTTGAACTCCTGACCTTGTGATCCACCCACCTCGGCCTCCCAAAGTGCTGGGATTACAGGCACAAGCCACCACACCCAGCCTAGTTTCATCCATTTTTAACTTAAATACCGTTAGTAGTCACCCATAAAATTGGGAATACCCCTATGCATTGATCAGAGTTGGCAATGCTATGTTACAGAATAAGCTGGAATCTCAGTAGACTAACATGATAAAAGTATTTCTTGCTCATGCAAACTCTGATGTAGATGTTTGGAGTCATTTTAGAGGACCAGGAATGAGATAAGGAGAGCATGGTAGATATGCAGGATATTTTAGATTCAGAGCACGGAAGATCAAGCAGCCTACAAGTAGAGAACACCATTTCCACCCACATTCCATTAGCCAGAAATCAGTCACACGGCCAACCTAACTGCGCAGGAGTCTGAGAAATGTAGGGAAGTGCAGAAATGGGTGGGCATTATAATATCCACCACATTCCCAAAAGAATTCTACGTTTGGTTCTTATTTGTCAGCACATCAGTTAACAAGAATTAATAGCAACAATATACACAAGTAGTATGTAGGAGTCTCTTCTTCAGGACAGGACCAGAAAGGAAGAGATGGAAAAGGGACAGTGACAGAGACATATGCACATATTTAACAATTTTGTTGGGTTTTGCCTGACTAGAAAGATCCATCTACTAAGCCTTGCTGTGTCTCCAGCTCATTGGCTGATACTTCCAATGACTTTGGTTGTATGCTGAATTAGACTTTAAGTTTTGCAAATATAATTTCTCCCAGAGATATCGGAAATAAAGCTATGTATTCATTTTATTCATAGAGGCAAATAGGTACTTTGGGATCTACAACTAAATAAATAAATGTTTTCCTGACAAGTTGACTATAACAGATCTTAACGAAGTGACATATTTTTTTCATTTTATTTCTACCATAGAATTCAACAACAAAACAATTTGGCCCTGAAAGGAAACAATAACCAAATTTAGGAATGTATCAAATTTTTAAAATTATATATAAAAGGAAAAGTATAACTTATTAAAACTTTAATAATAACTATTAATGCACCACCCAATTAAGACAGAAACCTGGCTTGAAACCTTCTTCTTCACTGAGTCTATCCAAGCACCAACTACATGGGATTTTATCCCCAAAATACCTCTCAAGCTTATCATATTCTATCTTCTATCCCCATTGACACTGCTTCAAACTTTCTCACTTGGAGTATGACATCACCTCCTAGATGACCTCTCTGCATTCAGTCTTGCCCAACTTTTCAACTCCCTACCCCTAAGAGCAGTGTGTTCAAAACCGCAGGGTACAAGGGGATCCTCTTGGAAGGTTAAACACACAGATTCCAAAGTTTTCCACCAGGATTCTGATTTAGTAAACCCAGTGTTGACAAAAAGGGTCAAACTCTGTAAAATATTTGAAGAGATGTATTCTGAGCCAAATATGAGTGACCAATGGCCTGTGACACAACCCTCAGGAGATCCTGAGAACATGTGCCCAAAGTGATCCGGGTACAGCTTAGTTTTATACATTTTAGGGAGACATGAGACATCTATCAAATACATGTAGGATGTACATCTGTTTGGTCCAGAAAGGCAGGACAACTAACTGGAAGCAAGGGCCTCCAAGTCATAGGCGGATTTAAAGACTTACTGATTGGCATTGACTGAAACAGTTAGGTTATTGTCTAAAGACTTAGGACTGTCTGGGTTAAGATAAGAAATTGTGGAAACCAAGGTTTTATCATGCAGGTGAAGCCTCCAAGTAGCAGGCTTTGAGAATAGATTGTAAATGTTTCTTATCAGACTTAAAAAGTCTGTTCTAGGTAATTCCAAAAGGGAGGAGATCCAATACCCCCTTCCCATCATGGCCTAAAACTAGTTTTTCCACTTAACTTTGGAATGCCCTTGCCAAGAGAAAGGGTCCATCAGGATGGTCAAGGGGCTTAGAATTTTATTTTTGGTTTCTACCGGATAGAGTTCAGGGCTCTGAATTTTTAATAAGCACAACAGAAGATTTTAATGTATGTGCTCTTGGGAGAAACACTGCTCCACAGCAAAAATCTCAACAAGAATTCCAAATCTCAGTTGTCAGTCCTTTGTTTAAAGCAATTGAATGGCTTTCCAGTGACTACCGGATAAATCCCAAGGCCCTTATTATAGAATACAAAGTCACCATGACACAGGCCTGGAGTATCTTTTCAGCCTCATATTTCCCTATTTCTCCTCAAACCTTACAGTTTCAGAACCTCCAGTGCCAAACTATTTGTATTTCCTGAGCACACTCCATTGGTTCATGCCTCGACATCTTAGCCATGTCGAAGCAGGATTTGTTTCAGCCCCGTTGCTGGACTTGCAGCTGGGGTGCCCCATCTACTCGGCCTGCCATGCTCAGCCCCTTGCAGGAGAGAGCACGTGAGCGAGCAAGAGTGGAACCTGGCCGGCCACTCTGACCACCAACACAGGAGCAAGTTCCGTGCAGGGCCCACAGCCAAGTCAGGCGTGTTACCTCGAGGGGAATGGGGCAGTGCCCAGGGAGGGGTGCCCATGACCCTGAAGCCCCAGAGTGGGTGTTAGTGTGATAATTAGCTCTTTTAGTTTCACTGTCCGCAGCCTTATGGCAGCATGTTAGCAGCTCAGTTGGTCCCTTGCTCACTTGCGCTGACTGCTGTCAAGGCTGCTCTCCGCTGTCAAGGGCAAGGGCCAGTGCTACAGCTTTTCAGAGTACCTGTGCTCAGTGGGCCCTAAGCTCTTATCCAGCATCCAAGAAGAATGACGTCACACTGATGGCTGAAGGGTGATGAGAGCAGAGGATTTTACTGAGTGACAGAACAGCTTTCAGAAGAGAAGGGATGTGGGGTCGGGGAAGGGTACCCCCACCCCCACAGTCGGGTGGTTTCTCTGTGTGATTGGGTCTGGGGCTTTTTATGGACTCAGAATGGGGAGTGCAGCTGATTGGTTTGTGAGTATGCAAAAAAGTTTAGAGCAAAGACATCACTCAAAGGTGGGCACCACAGTGTAGAAAACCAATTAGGAAAGGGTAGGTATATGCATAATAGGTGAAAGGTAGAGACCAATCAGAGGAAAGCACACCAAATGAGAAGACAGTTTCTCAATCTGGTCCCAGGATTTAACTTGTAGCTTGGCTTTCAGGCTTTATATGGTCTTTGAGTTGGAGGTGGGATTTTGCTGGGGACTCACCTCTATCTGCCTAGGCATCTGACTGCCTCCTGTCATTATCAATGTTGTTCTGGCTACCCAGAATTTCCATGCCCATTGTCTTCCTGATAAACCAGCACTTACCTTCAAAATTGAGCTCAATTCTTTTGTTAATTTCTTCTAATATGCCACCTTTGACAGAGTTAATGTCTTCCTCCTCTTTCATCCTCCTGTCTGCTCTGACCTTTGAAGTACTTCTATTACTGCACATCTTTGTTTACATTCCTCTCATTCCCTATCTAACCTTCTTACCTCATCTCAGTGCCTTGCATGTAGAAGGCATTAAATAAACATTGTTGAACTATAGCTAAATACGAAATATAAGCTCTTTGGGAGCAGAAACAAATAAAGATTCCTCTTTGGATTATTTGGTCCTTTAAGTTAAATATTTCAGTTCAGTTCAGTTTATACGATTATTTTCTTTCTTCATTATTCATTAATGAATTATTCATTTCCTTCATTAATTCTACAAACGCTTTTTGAAAGCCTACTATGCACATCATTGTACAATAATGCTACCTAAAATCCTGTGTTTATATGCTAGAAACTATTAGATATAGTCTTTCTTTACCTTTTATTCTCTACAGGTCTTTCATTAATTTTCTTATGTAATGGTTCCTGTGCCAGGTAGGAGAGTACTTTGAAGACTAGCATCTTTTGAGATACTAATAAATGTTTCCCTCCCAATAAAACTAAAATATTTCCCAAATAGTATAGTACAGTGTTAAAATGATATCCATACATTTGTGTTTCTACCTCATGGGCTTCTTTGGGGAAGTACATGAGAAAGTTAATAGTGGCCTACCAGCCTACCATTTAACCCACATCCCTAATCAATCAATAATTTTTTCTTTTTTTTTTTTTTTTTTTTTTTTTTGGAGACGGAGTTTTACTCTTGTTGCCCAGGCTGGAGTGCAATGGCTCCATCTCAGCTCACTGCAACCTCTGCCTCCCGGGTTCAAGCGATTCTCCTGTCTCAGCCTCCCGAGTAGCTGGGATTACAGGCACATGCCACCATGCCCAGCTAATTTTGTATTTTAGTAGAGACAGGGTTTCATCATATTGGTCAGGCTGGTCTTGAACTCCTGACCTCAGGTGACCCACCCACCTCGGGCCCCCAAAGTGCTGGGATTACAGGTGTGAGCCACCACGCCCAACCAATCAATAATTTTTTTTAATTGCACCACATAAGCACCTAACTCACACCCTAAGGGAGACTGTGAAAAAGCAGAAAGAATGGGCCACTGTCTTTCTTTATTCATCTCTGCATCTTTGTACTACTTACAGGCCTCCTCTGGATTCTGAAAGCAGCCTTGACAGTTGAAAACGTGGCATAAATTTTGTAGCCTCAATCACCCCTAGATGAACTAAAAAAAAAAAAAAAAAAAATCCTTTTTTGTATATTTATTCTAAAATTCAGGTCAGGATCTAAAACCTGAACATAACAATGTATTTAAACATTGCTGCTTTACTCAACTTCTTACATATCTCACTGTGTAAATTTGTCTTTCAAAGGAGAAAACATTATTATACTATCACAAAATAGACAGTGAAACTCTAAAACTTGCCAAATACTGCAGTCTAAAATCATTTTCTGACAGAAGAAGACACTACTCCTTTTTAGAAAAAGAGTGGAGTTATTACAAATGTATTCTTTCTGACATCAAAACAAAAGAATGATTACTCATTTTATATTTGTTGGCATGGAGTTATTTGGACATGGTTAAAAATATCTCCAAGAACAGTCTTCACTCTAGCCACAAACCTGTAAATCTTCCCTTCAGAGATGAAAACTGTCCACAGCAATCAACAGTAACATTCCAAGTCTGACACTCCCCGACACCCAAACAACACAATGCCGGGCGGCTGGAGAGCACAGTTAGCATTACAGAAATCACACTCCCTCTGCCCAGAGAGCAAGTGGATCAAATATCAAAACTGTCCCAGAAATATGCTATGCAGGGTTATAAATATGATCCCACAGAGGGGTAAGAATTTGTAACAAAGTTTAAAATCATTTGTAGATTGGCTATAATTAACAACAACAACAACAAAAAAACAGAAAACAGTAAGTGCTGATGAGTATACGGAGAAATCAGAACTCTCATACATTGCTGGTGGGAATGTACAGTGTGTAGCCTTTTGGTGATTCCTCAATAAGTCAAACACAAAATACTATATGACCCAGCAATTTTATTCCTAGGTATATGCCCAAAAGAATTGAAAACAGGGAGTCAAGCAGATGCTCGTACACCAGTGTTCACAGCAGCACTATTTTCTACTAGCCAAAGATAGAAAAAACACAAATGTCCATCAATCCATGAACAAACAAATAAACATGGTATAACCATCCAACAGAATATTTTTCAGCCTTAAAATAGAATGAAGTCCTGATATATGCCTCAGCATCCATGAACCTTAAAAACATCATGTTAAGTTAAAGAAGCCAGTCACAAAAGGCTTTGTGACTGTAAATGGTATGATCCCATTTATACGAAATATCCAAGAATAGGCAAATCTATAGAGACAGAAAACAGATTAGTAGTTTCCAGGAGCTGTGGGTAGGGGAGGATGGGGAGTGGCTGCTTAATGTCTCCTGTTTCCATCTGGGGTGATGAAAATGTTCTGGAGCTAGATAGTGGTGATAGTTGCACAACAATGTGAATGTCCTAAATGACAATGAATTGTATGCTTTAAAAATGCTTAATCTGAGCTGAGCACAGTGGCTTACACCTGTAGCCCGAGCACTTTGGAAGATTGAGGCAGGAGGATCATTTGAGCCCAGGAGTCCAAGATCAACCTGACCAACAGAGAGAGACCTAATCTCTACAAAAAAAAAATAAAAAATAAAAAACAACCGGGCATGGTGCCACGCGCCTATAGTCCTGGCTACTTGAGAAGCAGAGGCTTGAAACCGGGAGGTCAAGGTTGCAGTGAGCTCTGTTTGTGCCACTGCACTCAGGCCTGGGCAACAGAGTAAGACCCTGTGTAAAAAAAAAAAAAAAAAAAAAAAAGTTTCTCTGCAATTTTGCAATTTTACAGGCAGTAGGGAAAGACATTATTTAAACTGCAAATTTTATATTAACTGAATTTTACTACAATAAAAAATCATTTGTCAGTTAAATAATTTTCTAATGTGATACAATTCTAGGATATTCCACAGTGAAAACATTTTTTATTAAAATATACTTATTAATATATGCATGTGTACATTGTTTGAATTATCAAATATTAGATCTAATTTAATTGTTCTATAACTAAATAAGTTAACTCTTTCAGTAAAATTTCAGAGAAACTTAAAAATAGGAGGCTGGGTATAATGGTTCACGCCTGTAATCCCAGCACTTTAGGAGGCCAAGGCAAGTGGATCTCTTGAGGTCAGAAGTTCAAGACCATCCTGGCCAACATGGTAAAACCCTGTCTCTACTAAAAATATAAAAATTAGCCGAGTGTGGTGATGGGTGCCTGTAATCCCAGCTACTTAGGAGGCTGAGGCATGAGAATTGCTTGAACTCAGAAGCAGAGGTTGCAGTGAGCCAAGACCATGCCACTACACTCCAGCCAGGGTGACACAGTGAGACTCTGTCTCAAAAAAAAAAAAAGAAGAAGAAGATATTTGGTGAATTTCATAAATAAAATGATTACAGATTATTTATGGTCAACCTAGAATGCCTAGAAGACCACAAATTTTCAGAAGTCTGAGAAAAACTAATGTTCTATTTTGAAAACCAGCACACTTTCAGCACCCCAAAGAACTACTGGCCTGTAGCCTTACTTAGCATTATGAATAAGTATGAAGAGTCATCCAACATAATTTATTCTGAGTGCTTATAATGTGTCAGGCACTAGTCTAGGCACAGGAAATATGAATACTATTAAGGCAAGGTTCTTGCTCTAATGGATCTTATAAATAAAATAGAAACTTTGCATGTTTTACATATTGCAATTTTTTTGTATGACAATAACATTACCCAAGAACAGTGAAGGGATTTATAGGAAACCAGAGTCAACAGTAAGTACAGATAACTTATTGCTATTATCTCCTAAGCGGTATTTAAAGCAAAGCAATAATAAATCAGGATCATCATGTTGTCATCCAGACAACTGCTAAGAAACATCTTGCTGGATATCTGAGTTGGTAATCACATTCTCCAAAACTCCTAAGCTCTGTTTTATTCACGTTCTATCCCTTCAACCAATAAGAAGAATGAGTAAATGTTTCATTTCAAGCTGTTATCACTAAGAATAGAAATGTTTGATCTGCAGAACCCTGTACCAGGAACTATGGATGATTCAAAGTTAATGGACGGTATCCCTAACTTTGTGTAGTTTATCGTCTGACTAGGTAGGCAATATGTCCATCAAAACTATCAGAGAGCAATTATAATGCGACATAAGAGCTAAACACGTGTGAGTTGACACAATATAAACCAAGCTCCCAAGTGCAGTGAGAATGTGAAGTAAGAACTACTCACAACCAGAGCACTATATGGTACCCACTGTCCTTCTGATACAGCACAGGCTATAGTTTACATGTTCCTTTAAAATATAGAAACAATCCTAACACTAATCTATTTTTCTTATCACATGTAGGGGTTTGGGAGAGAAAGTCTAGGACTTACTATGTTGCCAGGCATTTCGATAGGCACTTTTAAATTTAACCTCACAAAAACCCACGCTACTTTATCACCATCATCATGATTGTCATTCCCATCATCATTATCCCTATTTAATACTTGCCCAAAGTCAGCCAGCAACTAAGTGTGACGTCTGATGGTTGCACAGGACTCATTGAGCCTAGGTTTGATTTTTAAAATTATCTTTTCCAAACCATTTTGCTCCATGATGCCATATACTTCAGATCATACTCTAAGAGTCATCACCCCAAAGTAATGGCTCTTATCCAGGGGTGCCTCTCAGAACTACTCCAAGAGCTTTATCAAACTATAAACTGAGAGTCATACCCAGATACATGTCATAAACTCTAAGATTGGGGTTTGGGCATGGGGGAAAAAAATATTTTAAAAATTCTCCCAGGTAACTGTATACACTCCTCTGCCTTGAAACTCTACAACCCAGAAGAGAGTAGGGACCAACATTAAACTTCTTAAAGAAAAGAATTTTCAACCCAGAATTTCATATCTAGCCAAACTAAGCTTCATAAGTGAAGGAGAAATAAAATCCTTTACAGACAAGCAAATGTTGACAGATTTTGTCACCACTAGGCCTGCCTTACAAGAGATCCTGAAGGAAGCACTAAACATGGAAAGGAACAACCAGTACCAGCCACTGCAAAAACATGCCAAATTATAAAGACCATTGACACTATAAAGAAACTGCATCAACTAACGGGCAAAATAACCAGCTAGCATCATAACGACAGGATCAAATTTACACATAACAATATTAACCTTAAATGTAAACGGGCTAAATGCCACAATTAAAAGACACAGACTGTCAAATTGGATAAAGAGTCAAAACTCATCAATGTGCTGTATTCAGGAGACCTATCTCATGTGCAAAGACACATAGGCTTAAAATAGAGGGATGGAGGAATATTTACCAAGCAAATGGAAAGCAAAACAAAGCAGGAGTTGCAATCCTACTCTCTGATAAAACAGACTTTAAACCAACAAAGATCAAAAGAGATAAAGAAGGGCATTACATAATGGTAAAGAGATCAATTCAAAAAGAAGAGCTAACAATCCTAAATATATATGCACCCAATACAGGAGCACCCAGATTCATAAAGCAAGTCCTTAGAGACCTACAAAGAGACTTAGACTCCCACATAAAAATAATGGGAGAATTTAACACACCACTGTCAATATTAAATAGATCAATGAGACAGAAGGTTAACAAGGATGTCCAGGACTTGAACTCAGTTCTGCATCAAGCAGACCTAATAGAAATCTACAGAATTCTTCACCCCCAAATCAACAGAATATACATTCTTCTCAGCACCACATCTCACTTACTCCAAAATTGACCACATAGTTGGAAGTAAAGCACTCCTCAGCAAATGTAAAAGAACAGAAATTATAACAAACTGTCTCTCAGACCACAGTGCAATTAAATTAGAACTCAGGATTAAGAAACTCACTCAAAACCGCACAACTACATGGAAACTGAACAACCTGCTCCTGAATCACTACTGGGTAAATAACAAAATGAAGGTAGAAATAAAGATGTTCTTTGAAACCAATGAGAACAAACATACAACGTACCAGAATCTCTGGGAAACATTTAAAGCAGTGTGTAGAGGGAAATTTATAGCACTAAATGCCCACAAG
>NW_016813944.1:283289-309109 GCF_001698545.2 Rhinopithecus bieti | reverse complement strand
AAAAAAAAAAAAAAAGTCAGGAAACAACAGATGCTGGAGAGGATGTGGAGAAATAGGAATGCTTTTACACTGTTGGAGGGAGAGTAAACTAGTTCAACCATTGTGGAAGACAGTTTGGTGATTCCTCAAGGATCTAGAACTAGAAATACCATTTGACCCAGCCATCCCATTACTGGGCATATACCCAGAGGATTATAAATCATGCTATTATAAAGACACGTGCACACATATGTTTACTGCAGCACTATTCACAATAGCAAAGACTTGGAACCAACCCAAATGTCCATCAATGATAGACTGGATTAAGGAAATGTGGCACATATATACCATAGAATACTATGCAGCCATAAAAAAGGATAAGTTCATGTCCTTTGCGGGACATGGATGCAGCCAGAAACCATCATTCTGAGCAAACTATCACAAGGACAGAAAACCAAACACCGCATGTTCTCACTCATAAGTGGGAATTGAACAATGAGAACACTTGGACACAGCGCGGGGAACATCACACACCAGGGCCTGTCATGGGGTGGGGGGCAGGGGGAGGGATAGCATTAGGAGAAATACCTAATGTAAATGATGAGTTAATGGGTGCAGCACACCAACATGCCACACGTATACCTATGTAACAAACCTGCACATTGTGCACTTGTACCCTAGAACTTAAAGTACAATTATAAAAAATAAAAAAGTTTACCAAAAAGAATAAAGCGGATTCAAACCCAAGGGCGAGAGGCAGAGCCTGAAGAAATGCCTGAGATTTTCTCATGGTTCCTATGGTCAAAAGCAAGAGTGTAGCCTGAGGACTTGTGGATAATGCCCAGTTCAGGTGTTACATACATGTACAGTTGATGCTTGAACAACACAGGTTTAAACTGTGTGGGTCCACTTATATGCAGATTTTCTTCTGCCTCTGCCACTCTGAGACAGTAGGATTAATCCCTCCTCTTCCCCCTCCTCAGCCTACTCATCCTGAAGAAGTTTATGATGATCCACTTCCACTTAATAAATGTTAATATATTTTCTCTTAAAAAAAAAAAAAAAAAACACCTCTGCCTTAAAGCATGTCCCAGGAGGAAAACATCAACTACATAATTCAAGAACAATCCTCAGAACTGAAGGACATGAATTTTCAGATTAAAAAGACTCACTAAATGCCTGCCTAACTAATGAAAATAGATCCACAGCAAGGCATAGCATTATGAAATGGCAGAGGATGGGAAAAAGAGACAATACAATAAACACTGAAGAGACTTCCTTTAAAGTCATATAGAAAACAAATAGAATCAAAATGGCTTTAGATATCCCAACAACAATATTGGAAGCTAGAAAACAAGGGAATAATGGCTTCAAAAGCAGAACCTGGGTATAGTGGCTCATGCCTGTAATCTCAGCACTTTGGGAGGTCAAAGCAGAAGGATCGCTCAAGGCCAGAAATTCAAGACCAGCCTGTGCAACACAGAGAGATCTTGTCTCTACTAAAAATAAAAAACTGGCTGGGAGTGATGGGCACATGTTTGTAGTGCCAGTTACTTGGGAGGCTGAGGAGGGAGGATCACCTAAGCCCAACAGTTCAAGGTTGCAGTGAACTATGATTTATGATTGTCACTGAACTCCAGCCTGGACAACAGAGTAAGAACCTCTCAAAAAAAAAAAAAAAGCAGAAGAAAATTTTCTCCAACCTACAATTTTAAAGCAACCCAAACTATTAGTCAAATATGAAGGAAAGATTTTTTAAAAAGCATCTTCAGACATTCAAAGTCTCAAAAAATTGACTTTCCATTCATCCTTTCTCAGGAAGCAAGAGAATGTGTGCTACTGAAACGAAAGAGTAGCACTAGAAAAGAAATAAGACATGACATACAGTTAACAAAGGACACACCACAGAAAACAGCTAAGAGAATCTCCAGATGGAGGATAAAGGGGGACACAGCCTGACAGCTGGGTCCCAGGCCCATAGGACAACAGACCAATTGAAAGGTCAGAAACCAAGTCAGAAGGCTCCAGAAGAGCTTACCCCAGGAAATGAAGTCAGTAGAATACTGAATGCTTCTGAATACATTGCAGAGAAACTAAACATTTGTAGTTTGAGGTTGAATTACAATAAGTTAGAGGTTGCAATTTTTTCTTATAAAAGGTCAGATAATATTTTAGGTCTTTCAGGCCATACAGTCTCCATCACACTGTTGTAGGGCAAAAGCAGACATAAACAATAAGCAAAACAAATTTATTCACAAAAACAGGTAACAGACTGGATTTTTCCCTTGAGACACAGTTTGCTGACCCCTGATATAAGCATATAATCACAAAGAAGACAAAATGCATAAACATAAAATTATTAATTTCAGGGAAAATAAAAAGTGAACAGAGATGAAAATTTTATCATGGCTCAGATAAATGGGTTTATATACATAATCATATCATGTAATCACTGAATATTTATATAATCATAATCATGTAATCACTGAATATTGATGCTACTAAAACCACCACATACCCCATTAGGAGGATGAAGGAATGGGAAGTGTGCAAATATGTGATAGGTGCAGGGGAGATAAGTAAGAGAAAGTTAGGTTCTCATCTTTCACATTGGGAAATAACATTTACAATGACAATACCAAGAAGTAGTCAAGGTGACTAACTTTTCAGTCTCAACTGAGGCCAAACTCTTCAGAACAAATGTAATTCATGGGAGAATAAAAATGAAGTGATGAAAAGCCAATGTGCCAAGCTACTGATACCAGGAGATATATAAAGTTATTGCTCAAGATGTCGTATGTTGGCCAGGCACAGTGGCTTACGCCTGTAATCCCAGCACTTTTGGAGGCTGAGGCAGGTGGATCACTTGAGGCCAGGAGTTCGAGACCAGCCTGGTCAACATGGTGAAACCCCATCTCTACTAAATATACAAAAATTAGCCAGGCGTGGTGGCATGGGCCTGTAATCCCAGCTACTCAGGAGGCTGAGGCACAAGATCACTTGAACCTGGGAGGTGGAGGTTGCAGTGAGCCAAGACCGTAACACTGGACTCCAGTGTCTTATGTTACTGACCACAAGGGGGACTTCAAGAAAGGTGAGCCATACACAAGCAGAATATGCATGGGGGAAAAAAAGGTGAGACAGCCACCGAAAAAGCTGTAAAACTTCTCTCTCTTGACCACAGTGGAACAAAAGGGTCTGACCCCTTGAAAAGAACTAATCTGCTAAGGAGGACATAGACACTGACACTGAGCCCATTATAAAGACAATCGTGTTGTTGCATATCCATTGCCTGTTCTGGTAGAGCAGTACGGAGAGGTAAAACATCCCAGAGAAACCAGCTGATAAAGGCTCAGGGCTTAATGCCAGACTTAAGCCAATGAACAAGTAAAGGCAGTGTATTAGTCCATTTTCACACTGCTACAACGAACTACCTTAGACTGGGTAATTTATGGAAAAAAAAAATAGAGGTTTAATTGACTCACAATTCCACAGGCTTAACAGGAAGCATGCCTGGTAGGCCTTAGGAAACTTACAATCATAGCAGAAGGCAAATGGGAAGCAAGGACCTTCTTCACATGGTGGCAGTAGAGAGAGAGAGGATGAAGGGGGAAGTGCCACACATTTTTAAACCATCAGATCTCATGAGAACTCACTATCACGAGAACAGCAAGAGGGAAATTCACCCCCATGACCCAATCACCTCCCACCAGGCCCTTCCTCCAATTCTAGATGAGATCTGGGTGGGGACACAAATCCAAACCATATCAGACAGGAATTAGGAATAAAGGACTCAGTGTCTAGAAGAGGATTCTCTGGACCACATGTAACAAGAGGAACAGAATCCTTATCTAATCTCTTCTCTAAGCCACACAAATTATAGTTTCTCATCAACTTCTTAGGGATGTCAGAACCCCTAAAAGGCCTCTACAAAAGAGGTACTCTTTTTTTTTTTAAGTCATAGGCTTTAATCACCAGGAGGGTTTCTTTTGACAATCTAGGTTCAACAGTTTCAACAATTACTTTTGACATCTTTATAAAACTCCAAGTTAAGGAATCCCTTCCAGGAATTATTGCATTGAGATATATAGTAAAGTAATAACTTGAAATATTAACCTTTGTGGGGTTTTTTGTTGTTGTTGTCTTGCTTTTGTTTTTGTTTTTCGAGATGGAGTCTCACTCTGTCGCCCAGGCTAGAGTGCAGTGGCTTGATCTCAGCTCACTGCAACCTCCACCTCCTGGGTTCAAGCGATTCTCTTGCCTCAGCCTCCTGAGTAGCTGGGACTACAGGTGCCCACCACCACACCCAGCTAATTTTTGTATTTTTAGTAGAGACAGGGTTTTACCATATTGGCCAGGCTGGTCTCGAACTCCTGACCTCGTGATTTGCCTGCCTCAGCCTCCCAAAGTGCTGGGATAACAGGCATGAGCCACTGCACCCAAGCCACCTTTGTGGTTTTTTAAAAAATGTTCTGCACTTCCTTGGAGTGACCTTACCCTACTCAATCTGAGGCATCCATATTGCCTTATAGAGAATTAGAACAGCTACAGCAAGAATGAAGGAAGCAGGGAATGGAGCTTATGTCATAATCATAATAATAGATTGAAAATAGAATACAGAGAGGCAAATGATCCCCTCTTCATCTCCCAGGTTAACTGAGGATCACTTGGGCTGTGATTAAAAGAAAAATGGTAGTGGTGGGTGACTTTACTGGTAAAAAAGAGGAATAGACATGAAAGAAGTACATGATAACTAATACCAGAGAACTGTATGGAATCTGAGCCAATACTCATCAACCACCCAGCACTATTCTAATGAAAACCACATATCAGCCAAGCTGAGGAACTGTAGAGTGAGAGTCCACCATTGACAAAGCCTACACATCACCCTTGCAGCATCTAACAGATGGACATCTACTCATCCTCAAAACCTTATTAAATCCCATATAAACTGCCTCTTGAGTACTTACCAAGAAACTTATACATCCATGACACCCAGAGGAGCACTAGGTCAAGAAATGGAAGCCCTGAGCAACATGTGAACTTGAATGAGACTAGACAGTAGTTAATCTGCCCCAATCGCAGGCACTTGGACTGAGTGGATTCTATCTGACTATAGTTACCCAAGTAGGCACCCTTTAAGGCATGTGGCCTTGATGAGACTTGTTTTTGTCCATATATTATGAAAGTTTATGCCATGTTTGTGAAGAAATGCATTTTCCAAGTTTCTAAATCAGTTCTCCTAGGAAAAAAGCTCTGAAATTGAAAGTCTTGGTTAGTCTTAGATTTGAATGAAGGGTTCATTAACAGCTCCCACTAGAACTCTATAAATACCCAGATGTGATAGCTACTAATTCCAGACAGTAAGCCAAGCATCTGAAACAATAACAACGAAAAACAGAGTAATACTTCCCTTTGGGTATATGGTATCTCTAAACATTTATGTGTTCTTCTCAAAGACAGTGTCTTTTTTTAGGGACTTAATACTATTACATTTATAAACAAAGTTTAGAAGTTCTACTCAGGCCCTGTATACTAGTTCGGTCTTCACCTGTTTTATTTATATTTTATTTTATTTTATTTTATTTTTATTTTTTTTTTATTTTATTTTCTATAGAGACAGTATCTTCCTATGTTGCCCAGGCTGGTCTCAAGTTCCTGGGCTCAAGCCATCCACCCACCTTGGCCTCCCAAAATGCTGGGATTATAGGCATAAGCCACCATTCCCAGCCTTCCCCTGTATTTTATAGCCAGTAATACATTGTCAGCTTAAAACCATGCCCTCCTTGTTAAGCTCCTTGTTAAAACCACTTCTCAAATTTAATAAACACAAAAGAATCTGATGTCAACAGTCCTATATGTATTTATCAAGGAATTTTCTCAGAGAGGAAAAATGCTGTAATAGCTTTTTAAAAACAGAATAGGCAATGGTCCAGTAACAAATCTGTTGAACAAAGAATATAAGAGTGAGCTCAGGCCTTCCTTAATAGCAAGAAGAGATGCCACCTAACAAGACATCTGCTTACTCTTTAATGCTTATGATAGGACTATGTGTCCATGTGGCATTAGGCAAGAAAAATGATTCCAGGTGATGGACTAGAGTTGATAAGGCCAACCACAGCCACCAAGTCCTAAGTGGAATGTTGTGACTCAGAGGAAATAGTGGGGTGTAAATATGTGGGTCACAGACACTAAGGGCAGACAGGCTGATGTGTCTGAGGCAGCTTCTAATAAATTTCTGGCACCTTTACAATCCTACCAAACTAGCTGCTCCAAACACAACAAATGTTTTGCCTAACTTAAATAGACTAAGTTATTAAGTCTGAATAAATGAGGAAGACTTGCTGCCATGATTATAAGCTACCAACACAATCAGAATGTTGGTTAGGGCTTAAAGAAAGTGCTGGGAGGAACATGCAACATAGGCGAAGTATTCAGAAGGAAGCTAGACAGAAGAGATGGTGAGGAATAAATGATAGTTCATCAGTGTTTTAAGGTCAGAAAAGAATTATAGGCTTTAGGGCTTGAAAGGTCTTTGAGATTATCTAACCCAAGTCTCTCTTTTTTAACATATGAAGGAAATAAAACCCAAGAAAATTGTAAGTTGCTCAATGTCACATGAGTTTTCTTTATTTCCTATTTAGACTCTTTCCACCATAACATTTTGGCCTCCTCTACTTAAATTTCCCAAGGACAGGGATTCCACCTTTCTAGACTGTCCTTGTATTCCATAAATCCTTATTTGATGAAGGATTTCTGGGCATAAGCCCTGGCTCCTTAGGCTTCCTCCCTGCAAGTGAACCTTTTCCTTCCAGTTCCCATGCACCACACAAAGCAAGCAAATACTAATGCAACGCATTGCTCTTCTTGACTTTACGGAGGAAGGAAATGAGTAGTAAGGTCTACCAGCAAATGACGTTCTTGTTCCAAAGATGAAGGAAGAATAATGCAAACATCACCCTTTAGGGAAGCTAAAATTCACTCCAAGAGGAAGATGAAGGGCTGCTATCCTACAAAACCAGTCTGCCAAATTAGGCCTACTGGTGAGAGAAAAAGCCACACTATATGCTTGGTAAATATTCACACTGAGTGCCAGGTGGGTGATACACAAATATTAAGGGAGGAATCAATTTGAGAATGTCATATGGGTAACTTTATCTCATTTTTGATGATACAAATGCCCTTCATTGTTTCAGCAAATATTTATTGAGTACCTCCTACATGCCAAGCACTGCTTTAGACCTGTAGATAATAGTGGTAGAAAAGCCAGGCCGGGCGCGGTGACTCACACCAGTAATCCCAGCATTTTGGGAGGCTGAGGCAGGTGGATCACCTGAGGTCAGGAGTTCAAGACCATCCTGGTCAACGTGGGGAAACCCCATCTCTACTGAAAAATACAAAAATTAGCTGGGTGTGGTGGCAGGCACCTGTAATCCCAGCTACTCAGGAGGCTGAAGCAGGAGAATTGCTTGAACCCAGGAGGCAGAGGTTGCAGTAAGCCAACATCACACCACTGCACTCCAGCCTGGGCAACAAGAGTGAAAACTCCGTCTCAAAAGAAAAGAAAAGACAGACAAAAGAAAAGCCAAATCCCTACCCTCACTCCCTCAAACACAAAATTGCAGTCCTTCTGACCATTTCTCCTCATGCCTCACTTTTACTCAGCATCCTATATCCTTTCAGATATTGCCTTTATCCCTTTCTCTCTTCATGTTTGCTTCCGAAGCCAGCACATTAGCTCAGGCCTTCCTTATCTCATGCCTAAACCAGTTTTCTAACAGATCTCCCTGTCTTCTTTCAATGACCCAATTATAGTTTCAAAAATTCTGATTTATTCTGGTTACTTAAATTCTCAAAAGCTTCAATGGCTCCACACAACCCACCTCAAACTAGCCCAACTGGCATGTCCCATCCTCCAAGATCTGGATCCACCTCTTCTGTACAAACTTAATTAAAAGGCATACTACTTAAAAGCAACTTTAAACTGCATTAATGTTTGTGACCACGTATCCCATAAGTTTACACAAAGGGAAAAAAGACCTATAAGACAAGCAATTTTTAATTTATGTGAGTTAAGTTCCTGTAAAAGTTATTTCAAATCAATAAAACATAAATAGACTTTAATTTTTCCATAGAAACAATGCTATTATAAAGAGTTTCACTCTTGACCAAGAGGCTAATGCCCAACATTTTTATTGCATGTCAAGATAAGGGGAAAAGTCTTTGGGAGGCAGAGGCAGGTGGATCGCTTGAGCCTAGAAGTTCAATACCAGCCTGGGTAACATGATGAAACCTTGTCTCTAGTAAAAATACAAAAAATTAGGTGGGCATGTTGGTGCACACCAGTAATCTCAGCTACTCGGGAGGCTGACGGGGAGAATCACTTGAACCCAGGAGGTGGAGGTTGCAGTGAGCCAAGATCATGCCACTACACTCCAGCCTGGGGGACAGGGAGTGATGCTATCTCAAATAAAAAAAAAAAAAAAAAAAGTAGGAAAAATGCCATAAGCCAAAATGATGTAAGTAGAATCTTATTTACCGTAGAAATAGCTATACTTCTAAGCAAGCATCAACTGAGCAACCCTTTGTGGAAACCAGTCACCAAATATTATCAACTATAAGCCACCTACCTATGCACCATGAAATATAAGGCTTTCTAAAATGTAAGTAATCAAGGCAATACAATCATAAGAACAGATTAGAACAGATTTAGTATGATATGGTATCAAAAGTTATTACACAGTTTTCTCTGCTTACTTGATAACTTCCACTTTATTTTCACTACAGTAAAAGTAAAGGTGAGATACACCTTCACCAAGGACATAGAGTTTAGGAGGATTACTTTGGGTCAATTTTGACAGCTTCTTTGAGAAAAGAAGTCCTAGGGAAACTTTTTTTTAGTTATAATGACATAGGGAATTCTAAATTGTTGATGCCCCTTTTTCTCTCTTAAGAAAAAATGTTATTGTAGTAAGCTTAAGCATTAGAGATTAAAGGTCCTTGTGTGCTTGCAAACTTTCTTGGGCAGTGATATCACCAGTGCAATCATCTTAAAATACATAAAGTGACTTTCTCAGATTAATTTTTGATCTCTCACCACTTCTTACTTCATAGTGTTAAAAAGACTCAAAGTCAAGCCCAAAGAACTCACTGTTAAGTTTGATTTGAACCAAGTGAAGTAAGTCTCTCTACCTTAGTCACAACTGAGTTATTAGCTTATAGTTATGGAATGCAGCCAGCCCTCAACATGTAATCAGTCATTTAGGAGAATTTGTATAGACGATGTCCTCCCATTAGTGGCTAATTTTTCCCACAAACATGTGAAAGTGTTAAATACAAATGTTTTGGTTCTAGCAAGTACCAAAAGCCGTTAAGATGTACATGCGTGAGGTTGTGTGCAATGGCTCATGCCTATAATCCCAGCACTTTGGGAGGCTGAAGTGGGGCAATCGCTTGAGCCCAGGAGTTCAAGACCAGCCTGGGCAACATAGGGAAACCCCTTTTCTAGAAAAAAATTTAAAAATTAGCTGGGTGTGGTGGTGCGTACCCGTAGTCCAAGCTGAGGCAGAAGGATCACTTGAGCCCAGGAGGTCGAGGCTGCAGTGAGCTATAATGGTGCCACTGCACTGAAGCCTGGGTGACAGAGCAAGATCTGGTCTTTATAAACAAACAAACAAAAAGATGTGCATTCCTGCTGTTGATCAGTAATAGACTGCAATTTCATTTATAGTAATTTTTTGTAATGAAATAAAGATGCAAGGAAATATACAAAAATGTGTGCATAAGAATGTATCACAACATTGGTTATAACAATGAAAAAAGGAAATAATCTAAATGTCCATCAATAAAGAAACACGACATTTGGATGCATTCAGGCAATGTAATACCATGTTAGCCTAGGGTCCAGTCAGAAAGCAGAGGGCAGGAACTTGCATGGAGGTAGTTTATTTTGGGGAGTCAACCAAAGGAAAAGTAGTGGGAAACTAGGAGAAATGGAACAGGAAAGAAAGAAATCCACTATTAAGGTATATTATCAAACTAGAAAGTATGGGAAACTGGAGCTTGATTCAAATGAGGGGCTCTAAGAAACCATGTAGAACGTGCCCCTTTGAATTGTGGGCCTAAGAGATAGAATTGGGGAGCATTTAGCCACGGGCTCCCATCTTCCATTGGTCAAGGGTTTTCCCATGAGAATTAACACCCTCACACTTCCAAGTCTACACAAACTCAAGAGCTAAATGGGTCCCAAGTTTCCCATATGGGGTGTGAGAAGCCCCAGGGCAGAAACTGACAAATACATGGTGCGGCTAAAGCAGGTACCTGTAAGGTAACACCTAGGCAATGGCCAGAGTAAAACTGAGAAAATATGAAGTGTGGGAGCAAGAAGTGTCCAACGTAAATACCATGTGCCACAAAAGTGATGGTGTAGTTCTATCATCTACTGACATGAAAGATATCTGTTCCATCATGATGAGGAAACAACACAAGTTACAAAGGGCTATATATAGTATGATCCCATTCGTTTTAGTTAGCTAGCTTTAGTTTCTAGTAACAAAGTCCCTCAAGGTAGCTTTTAAAGGGGAAGGGGTGGTTTACTGAAAGAATCAATGGAGCAGTAAGGGAAAAGGAAATCTCAGAGGAACCATGATACACACAGCTCTCAGGGCGACTAGGAAGCCACCACAGAAACAGCTAAAATATTGACCACTCTCTCCACCTCAGTCTCATTCACAATCTAGTTCTGCTGTTCTCTTCCTCAGCCTATCCGTTCTAGCTTGGAATCTCTGCTTCTTCATCTAAAGCATGGTTTCTGCTTCTTCACAGCCTCAGTGTACACATATATTTCCCAATCAGAGCTCTCAGTGGTAGCTCCCACTGTAAACTCTTTTCTTCTTGATTTCTCCCCTAGATGTGTTCCTCTCTCAGTAAATGTCTTCATTATTCACAGATCATGTTGTTGCCCTGCTTCAAACCCTCCATGGCTTCTCAGTGCACTTAGAATAAAATCCAAACTCCTAACCGGGGCCTTCATGACTCTGGAACATCAGGCGTTGGCTTCATCTTCACAGTCATGCCACCACCCACCTCCCCTACTGCCACTCACTCACTCTACAGGCAACCATGCCAAACTTGTTCCCACTTCAGAGCCTCTAACGTTGCTGTCCCTTCTGACTGCCACAGAATTCTTCTGGCTCTTTATGTTATTCAAGTCTCAGCTCAACCACCACCTGAGAAGCCCTCTCTGCCCAGCCTAGCTAAAGTAGCTCACTGTCCCAACAACATTCTGTGAAATCTCCACTTTAACTGTTTCAGAGCACTTTTCATCACCTGAAATTGCCTCATCTGTGTATTTAAAATTGCCCTTCTTTCCTAGTCATTAGCAGTACCCTGGAGAGCGTCGATGGACATTAGGTACTTATAACTAACCATAGTTGAATAACTGAATGAATGAACTGGTATTCACGGTACTAATTCCCCAAAGGAGAAAGCTGAGTGGACCAGCGTGTTTTTGTTTGTTTTGTTTTTGTTTTTGTTTTCTGTTTTTTGTTTTACCAGATCACAGCATAGTTGCTGGCCAATTTAAGGCCAATTCTTGAGCCAGGAACCCTTCCCTAGTTCAGTAAGTCACAAAAAGGTGAGAGTTGGCAGGCACAAAACATGGCCACCATGTCCCACCCCTTCAGCAGAAACGATGGGCAGAGAAACAGAATTACCAAAGCTCTAACACATCTCTTTTTGGTGTATAATCCTTTAAAACCTGTAGACCCAAATCATCTAGTTCCAGGGAAATATTACAGCAATATTCTTGTACTTCTCAAAGGATATTAAAAGAGAAAGTAAACACATAATCCAGAGAAACACATTAAAATTTCTCAACTTGCCACTTCATTCTATCTGAAACTCTTTGGAGACTCTCTTTTTCCAACCCCAAGAAACTCTCTCATCCATGCAATTTTCTCACTATCTCTTCCTCCCTTTGCTGCTTCTTCCTCACCTCTAATTCCTCTCACCTTTAAACAGATTTTCTCCCATCATATCACATCCACTGATGTGTAGTGTCCTAACAAGTAATGGATGTTTTTCTCTTTTACTCCTTTTTCCCAAGGACAATTCATCCAATTCATGTGCTCTCTCTGTTCTCCACTCCCCTCCCCATCTTCATTGGGAGAGTTGGGGCAGGAATCTTTGGAAATTCACCTGTTAATAATTTTTTTGTTCCCATGATACAAAGCCCATATAGGCTTATATTCAGCTCCTGTGTCCCTGTACAGTGTGGTACTAGTTGTTTATGGCTGACATCCACTTTGACTGGTAGACTTTCATGCAATTTTGTTAAATATTTTTAATATCACCTGTGTATACATACACATGCATACATACATGTACACACATATATGTATTATGCATTATGGAGAGGAAGAAGAGACATGGAAGGAAATAAAGAATCAGAGAATAAGAACTTGTACCAGAGCCAGTGAAGGAAGATGCAACTGTCATTGCACACACAAATACACAGTTTACGTATATGGTAGCAATACTCAAACACAGAAGGATTTTCTTCAGCCCAGTGCCAGAAATAACTCTTTCTCCTTTTGGTCCAAATATAGAATGTGGTAAGCAAAAGGAAGGAGAATCTGAAGAAATTCATTCTCTCCATATCCAAAGACTGTACATTTCCCAGGAAAAAGGTGTGGAGAAAATAGCTCATTAACATATTTTTCTACAATATATCAAAGCAGTCAGGTACTCAGACCTTCATAATTAAATACATGAGTCAGGCAGCATAAAACTCTTATAATGTATCAACTCTAAGAATTAGATGGTTTCTCATTCTATAAGAAACCAAAAGAGAAGACTTTTATGCATTTTTTGTATTTCCTAGCAAATTATAAAGTCAATATTTGTAAATATTCTATAAAAATCTTGAGTACTTGTATTAAATACAACTTTATAGCTGATATCTGTTGTTTTGGTCCCTATAACTATCATAATTCTCCTTAATGGAACCACTTTTCCACCAATCTTGGGCCATGTGGTTTGGATGTCTTATCCCACTCCTAAATCCAGTGTGAGCCATGACTGGACTAAGTTAAGCTGCAGATTCAACCCACTTACAAAAAATAATTGATTCAAGGATGGGCACATGTCCTAATTCAGGCCACTGAGAACCAAATGCAGGGCCTCTGTCAACCACCATTTTATTTTCTGTCTTTATGAATTTATCTGGTGAAGGTGAGATGTCCTCTCTTCTTCAATAGACTTGAAGTCTTGGGAATGTGAAGTCTCAGGAGGCTGCAGCTTTCTTTTCTTTTCTTTGTCTTTTTCTTTCTTTTTTTTTTTTTAGACAGAGTCTTGCTCTGTCGCCCAGGCTGGAGTACAGTGGCGCAATCTCAGCTCACTGCAAGCTCCGCCTTCCGGGTTCCCGCCATTCTCCTGCCTCAGCCTCCCCAGTAGCTGGGACCCGTAGTAGGCGCCCGCCACCATGCCCAGCTAACTTTTTGTATTTTTAGTAAAGACAGGGTTTCACCATGTTAGCGAGGATGGTCTCGATCTCCTGGCCTCATGATCTGCCCGCCTCAGCCTCATAGAGTGCTAGGATTACAGGCGTGAGCCACCGCGCCCGGCCAATCTGCAGCTTTCTTACAACCATGAGAGGAAACTTTATCTAAGAATGAGGCCAACATGTGGGAGAGAGAGAAAATGAGGTGACACCTGGTGCTGGAAATGTCTCTGGGCACCTGAGTCAAGCAACAGGTAAACGAGGCTCCTCACCGGACCAGTTACAAATGCCTATAAATTCCCTTTTTGGTTAATTCCATTTGGTTGAGCTTGCTTCACTTTCAACCAAAGGAAACTTAACTGGTACACTGCTTACAACATAGACACTGATTTGTCTCTATGCTTTTCTCCAGGAATATAGAGAGAGCAGACACCATCAGAAATAAGCCTCGCCAATAAACTATTCTGTGAGGGGGGCATCTTACCTGATTTTGACCACTCTGGGCCCCTAAATATTAAGTTTAATTAAGCTGAATCCTTATAGTTCAGACATTTATTTGTAAAAAGGCCTACATGATTGTTAATTTCAGAACTTTATAAAGACAGTCTTGTTGAGAATGATAACCTACCTTATGGAATGAGAACTATAAATATTTTACTATATAGTTAATGTAAATAGTTATGTGCCAACTAAAAGTGGAATTCTAATGCTAAATTTTCAGCTCCAAGCTCACTAGGGAATTGGTTCTTTAAAAAAATATTAACTAAATTTGGCTACCAAAACAGTCTCTATTTTTGTCCAGATTTCTTTTTTCCTTGCATTCTCCAGGCCAATCCTCTGTCTCTTTCATTTTAGGTATGGAGTAGGGATGTGGCTTCTTGGTATCAGGGTCCTTGTTCAAATCCATTGTAGTTGTTGATAGTCTCTATCTACAGTGCCTCCAAATCCACTTTAAAATACCAAGTCCTTATTAATAACACTCCTAAAGAGGTCTCACCAGGCTTCCCCAGTGCTTCAGACAATTTTTAGCTCTATAGTTCTTCCCAATTTAAAAACAAAATGAATTTCACAAACAGAATTGAAATGTCAAATTTTACTACCATCTGGATTTAAAGACTGCAAGAAAAACTAGGTTTGGGTTGTTTTATTTTTGTAGCCAAAGTGAATGTATTACAGTACATTTGTTTTCAGACCATTAACCTCTCTATCCCTACGCATTTTGCTCCAGGGGAATAAGGTATTCAAGTGAAAAAAAGGAAACCATCCAGAAAATTCTAAGAGGACCCTATAAAATTCAGTAGCTGCACTCGATATAACGGAAGAAAAGTCTTCCAATTCCTCTTCATCATCGTCATGAGGATAAACCCGATCTGCTCACTGCACTGAATTTAGAACCGTGAATGTGAGTTAACAACTTGGCTCTGCTCCTCTGGGGGCTTACAATCTGATATATGTAGAGACATAAAGGATGTACGGGCAACTTAACAAAGGCTTTATGGTCCATCCTTTTAAAGCACAATCCAGCCCCAGTGCCTCCAGTATCGGAGAAAGAATGGCAGCAGCTGAGACGTATCGGGTGGAGAAGGGGTGGATGGTTACTGGCGGCAAGGACAGGGTGACTGGGCACCTCAGGGAAGAACCCAGGACTGGGACACATGCAAAAGACAGCTGAGTAATTCCATGTACTAGAAGTTCCCCTCCAGAGTGCATCATTCAGTTCTCTCAAGAATCCCACCAAAAGGATGGTCAAAGACTATCCACCAAACTTTAGAGACATGGAAACTAAGATCCTGAGAAGTTATGATTTGGCTTAGTGACTTTGGAGAAGCACAGCAGGAGATATGCCACAAAATGCTACATTGGCTTTTGTCCAATATTCCCTGAATAGAAACCTGGTTTCTCCCCAACTTCGGGCATTCATTCAGTTCCAACAAATGATCCTACTATGCCCCACACACTATGCTAGATGCTGGGGATACAGCAGTGAAAAAGACAAAGTTCCTGCCCCCATTAAACTTACATTTAGCAGAAAATATAGATTTCACATTTTTTACTATTTTATTAATTTTACATTTTTTATTGTAAAATATACATAACAAATATGTACCATTTTAGAACATTTTTAGGTGTGCAGTTCAGTGGCATTAAACACATTCACATTGTTGTGCAACCATCACCAACATCCATCTCCAGACTCTTTTTTATCTTGTCAAACTGAAATTCTGTGCCCAATAAATAATAATCCTCCTTTTTCCTCTGCCCCCCACCTCTTTTGATCATTTTATCTGTTGTCTTTATGAATTTGACTTCGCTAGATATTTCACACAAGTGGAATTATACAATATTTGTCCTTTCATTTCTGGCTTATTTCCCTTAGGATAATGTCTTCAAGGTTCATCCAGGTTGTAGCAAGTGTCAGAATGTCATTACTTTTTAAGGTCGAATAATAATGATGTTATATGTAAATATCACATTTTGTTTATCCATTGATGGGCACTTGGGTTCTTTCCAACTTTTAACTATTGTGAATAATGCTACCGTGAACATTGTTGTACCATTATCTGTTTGAGTCCCTGCCTTCAAATATTTTGAGTATACCCAGAAGTGGAATTGTTGGATCATATGGTAAGCCTATTTTTAATTTTTTGAGAAACCACTATGCCGTTTTTCACAGAGGATGCACAATTTTACATGCCTGCCAGTAATGCCCTAGTGCCCTTATTTCTCTATATCCTCATCAACACTTGTTATTTTCTGGTTTTTTGTTGTTTGTTTTTAATAATAGCCAGTATGAAGTGGTATCACATTGTGATTTTGATTTTCATTTACCAAATGATTAGTGGTGTTAGGCACCTTCTCACATGTATTAGATACCTGCATACATTCTTTGGAGAAATGTCTATTTAAGTACCTTCCCCATTTTTAAATTGGATTTTTTGTTGTTATTGTTGAGTTTTAGGAGTTCTTTATATACTCTGGATATTATCCCTTATCAGATATAAGATTTGCAAATATTTTCTACCATTCCATGGTTGCTTTTCATTCTGTTGATAGTTTCTGTCTTAGTCCATTTGCATTGCTATAAGGAAAACCTGAGATTGAGTAATTTATAAAGAAAAAAATGTTTATTTGGCTCATGGTTCTGCTGGCTGAAAGACTGGGCATCTGATAAAAGCCTCAGGTTGCTTCCACTCACAGTGGAAGTCAAAGGGGGGCCAGTGTATGCAGAGATCACGTGGTGAGAGAAGACGCAAGAAAGAGAGGGGAGAGAGGTACCAGGTTCTTTTTAACAACCAGCTCTGGTGGGAACTAACAGAGTGAGAATTCACTCGTTACTGTGAGGATGGAACCAAGCCATTCATGATGAATCTGCCCCCAAGACCCAAACAGCTCTCATTAGGCTCCCACCTCCAACACTGGAGACCAACTTTCAAGGTTTGGGGGAAAAACATCCTAAGTATAGCGGTGTGCTTTGGTGTGAATGCCGATTTAAACAAAAAATTGCAGACTTTGGGCATGCTGGAAAAGTAAGAGGAAATCTCATGGATTGGGAGGATGAAACCCTTCCTCCCTCATTTGTTCATTCAGCATTCACTGCTCTAGGCAGTGGGCAAAAACAGTGAACAAAATAGACAAATGTCCTGGCTCCAAAGAGCTCCCATTCTAATGACATTCATGAAGTAACATTCTAAATTGAAAGACGAAAGATAAAGAGGAGATTGCTGGGGACTGAGCAGTGGGAGGATAAGGGACAATGACAGAGTGAAAGGAGCTCTCTAGGGGCAAGAAACAGCCTGTCTGAAGGCCTTGGTAAGATGAGAAGTTGCTATGTTTAAGGAACAAAATTAAGGCCACGAAGACTTGCGCAGAAAAATCAGCAAAAAGGTAAGCCTGAAAAGTAAGCAAAGCCCAGTTATAGAGAGCATATGCTATGTTGGAACCTTGGTTGTTATCAAAAAGCAACAGAAAGCCATTTAGAGCTTTGGGCAGAAGAATGACATAAACAGAGTTATATTTATGAAAAATTACCTGACTCTAGAGAAGAGAAAAGATAGAAGGGTGGGTGTGGGGGGCAAGAGACCAATTATGGGGATATTGCAGTAGTGAACTTCAGATCGGAAAGGTTGGAAGCTGCATTAATAAGAACATTAAATAGAACTGACAAAAAGCTAACTCAAACTAGCTCAACTAAGGGAAGAACCTTATTGTTTCATAAAACATGAAGTTCCAAAGAGTAGTCTTAGGTCCAGCTGGATCCAAGGATTTCACATGAAGTCAACAAGTCCCCCTCTCTACCACAGGAATCTATATTAGAAATATATTATTTATAGCTGCTGAAAACATTTTCATATTTTATAGTTTTCCACATTGTGAATCCTTTCTTCTAAAAGTACAAATTACATTTACTGGATTTCTTTGCATTTAGAGTAAAGGTGTATCATCTAGGCATTGCCAAACAGATACAACTACAGGAGACTCGAATGTGAAGGGGAGTTATAATCAGTGATGGCCCCACGCTGGCAGACTGATTTCCTGACAAGAACAGCAGTCAAGGAATCTAGTTCTTCTGGGGCAACAGCAACACAGATTATGGCTTCAGGTTCAGGGTTGGGGCCATATCAATTGGCAATAGGTAGTAGGAATGATGTTTTTGCCAGTATAATTTTTCAGTGAGATTAGCCAGTGTTCTTAGCTTCAGTGTCCATGGCAATGAACTTTCAAGCCTGTTTTCCAGCAATTCTAGAAATTCCTTGAGCTACCTAATATTTTTTAATAAATCCACTTTTGCTTATTTTTTGGACTATTTGGAATGGATCTGTTGTTCATAATCAAGAATGTTGACTATTATACTACTCCCTTTTTCTTGACTCCTTTCATGTGTTAACCTCAATCTCCTCTCATGCAGACTTTTTCCACGTGGTGGGGAAAGGACCACCAGCAGTCATTAACCAGCATTTTTCAGCTCCATAACCCAAAAGGCGAGTCCCCTTCCATTTCAGCACCAAATTTAAAAGCTTGGGAAATAACAATAGCTACCATTAGTAGAGCCATTAATAAAGCACTTACTATAAACAGACACTAAGATGGTCTATGTTTACTTTTTTTTTTGAGATAGTCTCACTCTGTTGCCCAGGCTGGATGGCAATGGCATGATCATGGCTCACTGCAGCCTTGAACTTCTGGGTTCAAGTGATCCTCCAGCGTCAGCTTCCTGAGTAGCTGGGACCAAAGGCACAGGCCACCACACCCGGCTTTTTAATTTTTTGTAGCGACGGGGCCTTGCCATGTTGCAGGCTGGTCTTGAACTCCTGGGCTCAAGCAATCCGCCTGCCTCAGCCTCCCAAGTGCTGAGATTACAAGTGTGAGCCACCATGCCCAGCCAAACTCATTTAATCTTTACCACATCTCTAAGAAACAGGTACTATGATTTTTCATTTTTCAAAAAGGGAAATGATACAATAAAATTCTCAAGGTCATACAGCTAGGAAGTGACAGAATCAGAATTTAAACTCAAGCAACTGGACTCCAGAGTCTGTGCTCCCAATGCAGGGACATTCCAACACAGAAGTGGAGTAAAGATTTTATTCCTACCTCACTTGTTTCCCTTTCCAGAACAAGCAAAGGTCTGAAAAGGGAAGCCAGAGGAAAATCAGATAAAATCTGGAGGAAAATGTGATGGCGTAGAGAAGAAATGGTTTCAAAAAAAGGAGATATGTATCTATTCAATTAGAAATTACCCTTCAAGGCCGGGCGCGGTGGCTCAAGCCTGTAATCCCAGCACTTTGGGAGGCCGAGACGGGCGGATCACGAGGTCAGGAGATCGAGACCATCCTGGCTAACACGGTGAAACCCCGTCTCTACTAAAATACAAAACTAGCCGGGCGAAGTGGCGGGCGCCTGTAGTCCCAGCTACTCAGGAGGCTGAGGCAGGAGAATGGCGTAAACCCGGGAGGCGGAGCTTGCAGTGAGCTGAGATCCCGACACTGCACTCCAGCGTGGGCGACAGAGCGAGACTCCATCTCAAAAAAAAAAAAAAAAAAAAAATTACCCTTCAAAACATGTCATATATTCAGTTATCTCCACATGTGAATTATTGAGAGACTGCAGAGAAATTTCCAAGTGAAAAGCTACATCATTAAACAGTAAAGTGAATTTTGAATAGGCTTTCATTATCTATTAATAAACAAAACTTCAGAATTATTGACTAACATGCTTCATTTGTGAAGCAAACAATAAACATCATTAAACACGAAAAAAAGAAGGAAAGAGAACTGTGTCAGATGCTAGCGAGAGGCTGAATTAGATTCAGACAGAAAATTGACCACTGTATTAGATGCTTTTGATAAACTGGATAGGATCTATTTCAATAGAGTGGTGGGTACAAAGAAGTGTAGTTGGAATGGGCATATGAAAGGAAAAAAATGAGAAAGTAGAAACAGGAAGTATAAATAAATAGTGTGAAGACTGTGAAGAGAGGGAAAGAAAACATACAAGGATGATGTGAAGTCAAGGGAGATATATTTTCATTTTATTTATTTATTTTTAGGTTCTCTCAAATCATGGGATTAAAGGGATGGTTAATAATAAAACATATTTGTATACTGTTAGGAGTAATTCCATGATGGAAAAAAAAAATTGAGAGAGGTTAATTCCAGTATTGAGGTCCTTGAGTAAACAAATGTGGATGTGATGTGATCTAAGACACCAACAGACGGGCTGGATATCAGAAGCAGAAACACTACTTCCAGTGTTCAGAAGGAAACATAAAATATGTGGAGGGTACAGATGCAGGTAGATTGGTAGGTTTAGTGATAGGAAGATGAGGGAATTCTAAGTTCGTTACATTTCCTTGGCCAAGGTTATTGGCTGGGAGTGAATGGGATGAAGAATGGAGGTTTTAGAAAAAAGATTGTCCTACAGTGTAGGAGGGTGAATGTACCAGGGAAGTGAAACAGCATCATCTAGCAGCATTGGATTCCATTTGGGATTTACAGTGGAAAACTTTAGGCAAGTCCAGTCATCACGGTTGTATGAATTTCCTCTAGTAACACTAGTTTCTCAGGTATAGTTACAGCATAGGAGGATAATCGAGTTTCACAAGCGGTGGGTTTTTTCAGATGTGTTCAATGGAGAGAAAAGGAAACAAGGAAGTTCAGGTTTTCTGCAAGAATCTGGCTCAAGTGCCAGACCATGGAAACTAGCTTAACAAGAAGATAAATAACAATATGAAAGTTAGGGAAATTAAAAAATAAAATCAGTAGGGTCAATGGATTGAATGTCCCTATAGGGTCAAAGAACAGTTCCAAGGGAACTGGTAGGAGTAAGATCGAGGCTCAAAATGTGATAATCAGACAGTAGGATAGTGCTTGCTATCCAGAGATTTTAAAGGCTATTGGTACTGACTGCTAATAATGTCTATGGTGTGGCTGTAGGAATGGCCGTGGCTGGTTGCAGTGGACTGAAGAAGATATTTGGAGTAGAGAAGTTCAAGAAATTGAGAGATCAGGGTATTGGGTGGATAATCTACAAGGACAACAAACCCAATAGGATTGTAGGAATAATGGAGGAAATCAAATACAATAAACCAGATGATAAAGTCATCAAAGAATGATGAGAGACAGCAAGAGATTTTGAAAGATGACAACTATTAGAAGAGAGATTAGGTGGTAAAGTCTGAAGACATGAACTCAAGAGACTCAGGGTTTTCAAAGTCAAAAGAAGAATAGATAGTTTGGAAGGATCAATAGGAAGAAAAAAGATACTTACTCTATCTAGAGCCAAATGAGGGGCTGAAGCATTACCAGAAAGGGGTCCCAATCCAGACCCCAAGAGAGGGTTCTTGGACCTTGTGCAAGAAGGAATTCAGGGTGAGTCCACAGAGTAAAGTGAAGGCAAGTTTATGAGTGAAGTAAAGAAACAAAAGAATGACTGCTCCATAGACAGAGCAGCCCCAAGGGCTACTGGTTGGCTATTGATTACATGATAAACGAAGGGTAGGTTATTCATGAGTTTTCTGGGAAGGGGCAGACAATTCCCAGAACAATTCCAAAAAGGGTTCCTCCCCTTTTTAGACTATATAAGGTAACTTTCAGACGTTGCCATGGTATTCGTAAACTGTCATGGCACTGGTGGGAGTGTCTTTTAGCATGCTAATGCATTCAATTAGTGTATAATGAGCAGCCAGGATCGCCAGATATCACTTTCACTGCCATCTTGGTTTTGGTGGGGTTTGGCTGGCTTTTTTATGGTGTCCTGTTTTACCTGAATCTTGTGATACCAGTCCTGCTGACTTCCTGTCTCATCTTGTGACTACGAATGCCTAACCTCCTGGGAATGTGGTCCAGTAGGTCTCAGCCTCATTTTATCCAGCCCCTGCTCATGATGAAGTCACTCTAGCTTGAACACCTCTGACAGAAAGACAAGACATCTTAGATTTGGGAGGAAATTGCTTCTAGGAAAGAAGTTACCTCAGGGAACAGCCATGTTTCAGTTAGAGGAAGAAGGGGAAGCAAATGCTCAGAGAGCAGTCTTGGGATGTAGAAAAGTTTGGTTACGTAAAATCAAGAATTATAGAGGGCAGTGGAGGAGTTTGAGATTGCAGAGAAGCATAAACAACATAGTCAGGGTGGGGAAGGTAAAAGGCAGTGTTGAGACAAGAGACAAGTGATAATGATCTAGGAGATATGGACTTCTAGCACTGAGGTTACTGGAATGTGGGGTATGCTGTGAGCTGTCCTGGAAGGCTAGAGGAAATTGAGTTACCCAGAATGTTCAGCCAGGAGGTGTGGGTCACTGTTTAGTCCTATATCTCACAGAGGTGTTTGGGCCTGGGGAATGGAATAAGGCCTCCTAGAAAAACAGCTCATGATGGTTGTAAGCTGTTCAATGAGCAGTGCTGGCTGGGGAGGAGTTCTCTCTCTAGAAGCACTACTTGCTATTGGGACCTCCAGACCCTGGTCTCTCTTTTCATTGCAGTACCGTCACAGCCTGAGTATCATTGGGACCACAGGTCGCTTCACCAGGTGAGAGGTGCAGAGAGAAGGGCCATGGTGGGTCTCAGGGCAGAAAGTTTTGTGGCAACTGGAAAATGAGACCACATGAGGAGTTGGGGCCATTAGTCTCTCCCTCTGGAAACAGAAAAGGAGTTTGTTTTTGGTTTGTTTGTTTGTTTGTTTGTTTTGTCATTTGGTCCAGCCTTATCTTTAACCAAGTTTTCTTTGCTCCATTTTTCAAGTTTCACTACCCTAAATTTTGCTTCTTTCAACCCCAGAAAAGTCCTTTTCTTCCTTGACCACTATTTCAACAAATGATACAAGCTAGGTATGACTGAACTGCCTTCATGCAACACTTCAAACAAACGCCAATGATATTTGATGCTTCAGACAATGACTGCCCCCTTATCATCTTTTGCTGCCATTCCATCAAAACAAAACAAAGTAGACAAAGACATGACTCATAGATGATTGAGATTAGAAATACAGATGGATAGATACACAAATAGATAATAAATAAATGAGAGAAGGGAAGAGGAAGAGAGGGGAGGGGAGTGGTAAAGAGGGAAGAGGACAGATTTGGGTATCCCTTTGATGGCTGGTAAAATGTCTAGATATTCTTTGGAATAATTCATTTCTACAATCTTATGAAAAGGATAATCTTATTTAGAAACATAATCAGCAAAACCAAAACTAATTTCCCAATTCCCCAACTTCCACATCCAAAAAATTATTACAGCTCCCAGACAAATGTAGATTTGAATTAGGAAAGGCCTAAAGGGAACATTAGAAGGCACACTGAAAACTGTCTTCCTCACCTCTCAATCAGAACTGATCTTAAAAACCCAAAGCTACAAGAATCTGTTTGGAGGCACAAATCAGAGCTCCAGTCCAAAGACCTGTTTAACTTAAATAGAAGCTAAATCCTCATCTTGCCTGGAAAATGAGGTTCTTACATCAGGGTTACTCTCATAACAATGAGGAGAAACTGGCATTGTCTCTCACAGGAAGGTTCCACCGGTGGATTACGGCAGTTTAGGAAGGGAGCCAGGATCAGAGTTTCAAACACAACCACCTAAGGAGGCCTCACTTAGAATTCCCATTATGGATTTACCCCCTGGGTGGCCCATAAGGCTTCCACTACTTTCCCTTTAAACAGCACTGTGGTTTTGTTCTTTGTTCATTCTAGAGACTCAGCTGAGAAAACAGACAGAGGCTAGACCACAGGTTCTCAAATTTTGATGTACTATGAATTCTCTAGTGTGGAGAATCATCATAACTGTAAGCTCCCAGGACCCTGCCCTTTGTAGTGATGATGTCAAAACGTTACCTCACTTTATTGTCATATGCAACCTCTGGGAAGAAGTTTTCATTCCCATTTTAAATATGAAGAAACTGAAGCTAAAGAAGATTACGTCGCTTGACCAAGTCACTCCATGAATATGTGGTAAGGCTGGTCTTATATGCAAGGCATCCAATGCCAGATCCTATGTGGTATCAACTCTGAGAGCACCACTCTGTTCACTTATAACCATAGGAGGTTCTGAAATTCAGAAGAAAATTAGAAATTTTAAAAGTGGTTTGAGGAAACTGCTTCCAAATCTAAGCTGTATTCTTATTAAACACCACACACACACACACACACACAAACACACACACATACACACACACACGGCTATTCTGCACCTTTTAAAGCTAGTATGGCAGTTATTCAAGCAAAATGGAAAAATTTTTTAATTCTACAGCATTTCGAAGAAAATTAAATTACCCAAAAAAGTGATAATTATTTCTCCAGGGCACAGAATTATTTATATAGCTACCACAACTTTTAAAACAATGTTGATGTATAATGACACTTGTTCCATTAAAAAAAAAAAATCTCTCCCAGCCTTTTCAGGTTCATTGTTCCTTGATTAGTTGATCCAAACTAAGCATTCCAGACACATTGTTGTGTAATAGTTCCATTCTGTATTCCAAGATACTTACATGGTATGACACACTTGAGCTATGTTTGCCTATGGTAGTTAGGTTTAGAACCACTTTGGAACACACACAGACCTATAATCCAGCCAGCGTTCCAATTAGACTTTTTCAGAGCTCCCCACCCCTCTGTACTCCTCTCAAATCTGTTTTTGCTGGCCAGGCACGGTGGCTCATGCCTGTAATCCCAGCACTTTGGGAGGCTGAGGTGGGTGGATCACTTGAGGTCAGGAGTTCAAGACCAGCCTGCACAACATGGTGAAACTCTGTTTCTACTAAAAATACAAAATTACATGGGAGTGGTGGCGCACGCCTATAATCCCAGCTACTCCAGAGGCTTAGGTAGGAGAATTGCTTGAACCTGGGAGGCGGAGGTTGCAGTGAGCCGAGGCCACACCACTGCACTTCAGCCTAGGTGACAAAAAAAAACACCAAACTATCTGTACATATCTGTGAAATTCACATGTATATATCTTTAAGAAATCACATATTGGAATTTGGTGTTTTTGAAACTGCTCATTATGACCATTTGTCCATGTAAAAAAAATGCAGTTTTCAAGGCTTCTTGGTGAAATATCTCTTAGGAATTGGCATAAAGGCTTTAGAATAGATATTTGGCTGGGCATGGCAGCTCATGCCTGTAATCCCAACACTTTGGGAGGCTGAGGTAGGAGGATCACTTGCCTCCAGGAGTTCAAGACCAGCCTGGGCAACATGGTGAGACCCCCATCTCTACAAAAAAATCAAAAATCATTTAAGCATAGTGGCACATGCCTGTAGTCTCAGCTACTCAGGAGGCTGAGGTGGGAGGATTGCTTGAGTCCCGGAGGTTGACGCTGCAGTGAGGTGTGTTCACACCACTGCAGTCAGCCTGGGTGACAGAGTGAGACAAGAAGAAACGAAGGAAGGAGGGAGGGAGCGAGAGAAGGAGGGAGGAGAGAAAGACAAAATGAAAAAGAAAGGAAGGAAGGGAGGGAAGGATGAAGGGAAGGGAAGGGAAGGGAAGGGAAGGGAAGGGAAGGGAAGGGAAGGGAAGCAAGGAAGGAAAAATATGGTTGTGAAGTATCTTCCCAGCCCTTCAACCTCTCTCTCAAACCATAGTGATGGCTGAGTTTATGGATGAAATGATCAATTTAGAGAAAAATAACTGTTTAATCTTCTTTGCTGGTTAAAAAGACAAGAAAATATTTCCCCCGTGAAGAGTCTGATTTATGAAAGGTGAAGAATATATCAATCCAGAAACAGCAATGGCAGGAATAATTTGTCAATACTTTAAAATGCTTTGTCAAACCCACCATGGGCTTTCAGTCTTTGTAGTTAGCAACTCCCAGAAGCTTCACGGTGCAGCAAAAGGGCTTTTGACTTAT
>NW_016813944.1:252043-283145 GCF_001698545.2 Rhinopithecus bieti | reverse complement strand
TGCTGGTTAAAAGACAAGAAAATATTTCCCCGTGAAGAGTCTGATTTATGAAAGGTGAAGAATATATCAATCCAGAAACAGCAATGGCAGGAATAATTTGTCAATACTTTAAAATGCTTTGTCAAACCCACCATGGGCTTTCAGTCTTTGTAGTTAGCAACTCCCAGAAGCTTCACGGTGCAGCAAAAGGGCTTTTGACTTATTCCAGCTTACCCACTAACAGGCTATGAGAACTTCTCAAAGTTACCCCTTGCTTTTGGCCTCAATTTCTATATCTGTAAAATAAGGAGGCTAACAGACTAGGTGATCTGTAAGGTTCCTTTTATCTATGACTTTCTCTAAGATATGTATCTCTATCTGCAGTCATCTGAAGCAAAGGGGTGAAGAATCTGAGTACTACTGTCAGACTGCTGGGGTACAAATCCTATCCTTGGTCACTACAGCTGTATGAAATGGAGGAAGATACATGACCTCTCTGTTCTTAGTTTCTTCATCTGCAGAAAGGTTATGATTATGATAACAGTAACTCTTTTACAGGGTTATTGCAAGAAAAAAAAGAAATGTATCAGCTGCTTGGCACCATGCCTGGCACATAGCAAGCACTTGATAAACTTAGTGATTATTAACTTAAATGAGGTCAGTTTTCAAAAACAGTAAATGTATCCCAAGCACACTTAGAGAACAACTTTCTGTACATATGTGCTCAAGTATGTCCTAAGGCAGCCAGGAAATGGCCTTAGACTTTTAAAGGAAGAGTTTACAAACTGATAATACACAAGCTATATGCCCCATGAGTATATTTTCTCTGTATGAACAGTGTTATTGTTGTTGTTTAATTGAATCAGTTGCCAAAATCTAAAAATCAGAGTTTCACATTCTGGCTTCAATGGAAAATTGGTGTATCTGGCAACAGTGGACCTGCATTCCTGCATAGCACCAGTGACTAGAGTTTCCCCTTAATGTTCCCATCACTCCCTGCTGTCTTCCAAGCAGCCTGCTTGACTCATTGACACTGCAAGCCTTGCCCCTCTAGGTATTTTGGTTTTGATTCCTGTACTGTACCAGGGGATGAGGACAACTGTTCTCCATTAAAGAAAATCCACCCTTTTCCCACCACATGCACAGTCCAAGAAAAAATTGTCACAGAGGAAAATGGAACTGAAATATAGAGTAAGTGGGAGACCTAATTACATTATTTGACCTGTGAATCCAGCTTGGCCCGAACTCCTTATATCTTTAGATTTTCCAGTTAAATCAGTCATTGAATTTCCATTTTAACTGAGGGAACTTTATTTGTTTTTTTGTCCCTTGCAACCAAAAGACATAACCAATTCCATGACAAGGGTAGCCAATTCATCCTTGTTTTATGACTGAAAATATCATATCCCTGGAAACCTCTCAGTCCCAGGTAAACTGGGATGGTTGGCTATCCCATTCATGGCAAAGTTGTGGTTCAAAGTCAGTAGCAGTCAGCAAAGCCAATGCTTTCTACTTCTCCATATTGCTCATTTTCATTTCCAAAATTTATCATCAGATTATCAAAATATGAACCAGATCTTGGTTTCTAATACCATTCTTCTATAAAATGAACAAAGGTTCCTTGGAGAAATAGCTGATTCTAGCACTAGAGCAGAAAATATGTAAGATAAGCCTGGAGCATCTTGTATTGTAGTGTTAGAAAGCAAGGAAGTGCTCAAAAAATAAAACAATGGAGCACATGAAAGAGACACAAGAGCCAACTGAAAGAGGCCTCAATGGCCAAAGCTGGAACAATCTGAGCAACAAAATAAAAAACATAATATTGAGTTATAATAATAATATTGAGGGCCTTCTTGCCATATCATAACATGGTAGAAGGGGTCACATGGCAGAAGGACAAAGAGACGGCAAGAGAGAGCAAGAGGGGGCCCATTCCTGTGACAAAATAAAAAACATAATATTGAGTTATAACCCAAAGCATAATAAAGATCCAACAGTCCATTCTGATGTAAATAAGTGGTTGAATAAATAAATAGGAGAAGGGACAAATCTCCCTTACAGAACAGTTCTAATAATTTATGTAAATACTCTCCAAGAGGCAGAACTTGACTTTCCACCCTCTTTAGGGTATTCTTGTAGGCATAGTGACTTGCTTCCAAACAGCAGAGTATGGAAAGGGAGGAAAAAGTAACTTTATAGTATAGACACCTGACTATCTTTCCCAGGTGATCAAAGCTAACATCAATAGGATGTACCATGTGGATAGTATGTAACCTTAATATGACGTGATAGTATGTAACCTCAATATGATGTGGTGTGTGTGTAATTGGACCACAGATGTGTAGTGCACCCTCCTCGCAAAAATCCGTGACTTCCATCTAACCATGAGAAACATATTGAAGAAGCCCAAAGAGAGGAACATTCTACAGAAAACCTGATCAGTACTTCCCAAAACTGACAAAGTCATCAAAGACAAGAAAAGTTTGAGAAACTGTCATAGACCAAAAGAGGCTACAGAGACATGATGTCTTAGTTCATTTGTGCTGCCACAACAGAATATCCTAGGCTAGAGAATATCCTAGGCTAGGTAATTTATGATGAACAAAAATTTATTGGCTTACAATTCCGAAGGCTGGGAAGTAAAATGTCAAGGTGCTAGCATCTGGTGAGGGCCTTCTTGCCATATCATAACATGGTGGAAGGGGTCACATGGCAGAAGGACAAAGAGACGGCAAGAGAGAGCAAGAGGGGGCCCATTCCTGTGACAACATCATTGGTCCACTTATAAGGGCAGAGCCGTGATGACATAACCACCTCTTAAAAGCCCCACCTCCCAACACCATCACAATGGCAATTACATTTCAACATGAGTTTTAGAGGGGCAAACATTCTAACCATTGCATCATGATGACGAAATATAATGTGATGTCCTGCATGGGATCCTAGAACAATAACAATAAAAAAGGACGCTAAAGAAAAACTGGTACTGGCCGGGCACGGTGGCTTAAGCCTGTAATCCCAGCACTTTGGGAGGCCGAGACGGGCAGATCACGAGGTCAGGAGATTAAGACCATCCTGGCTAACATGGTGAAACCCCATCTCTACTAAAAAATACAAAAAAAAAAAAAAAAAAACTAGCCGGGCGAGGTGGCAGGCGCCTGTAGTCCCAGCTACTTGGGAGGTTGAGGCAAGAGAATGGCGTAAACCCCTGAGGCGGAGTTTGCAGTGAGCTGAGATCCGACCACTGCACTCCAGCCTAGGCGACAGAGCAAGACTCCATCTCAAAAAAAAAAAAAAAAAAAAAGAAAACTGGTGAAATTGGAATGAAGTATTAATTGTAGTTATTAATAATAATGTACTGATGCTGGTTTCTAACTTGCCACAAATGTAGATAGTGATGTGGAATGACAACAATAGGGGCAAGCAGTGAGGGTATATGGAAGTTCTCTGAACTGTCTTTGAAGTTTTTCTAGAAATCTAAAACTATTCTAAAATTTTAAAATGTATTTAAAAAATAATAATTGATCAGTTCCTATTCTAAAGGAAAGCCCCACTGTGAAGAACGACACGGCTTCATCAATTTCAAAAGCTTATAAAAAATTACACTTTAGTAAAAGGTTTTATGTGTTTTGTACATTTCCGATATAAAGTAACAAGCATCCCAGTGTCATGTGTCTGGACACGTTTTTCCAACATTGCAAGTTAGTTGTACCGTAAGATTTGATTGACCTACTTAGAATTTTGGTTCTTCCAATCGTTCATTAAACTTACAAACTAAATTAATGCTTGTTCTTACATGTCTTGGCAGAACAAATTAATACTATCTAGGCAAATTAATAACCTTGGCTCCTAACTCCTGTGATTTTGGCAGGTTATACCTCCAGCTTCTAAAGCCTGTACACAGGGGAATCTTTGGGTAAGGATACACTCTCCTATCAATACACATACAAAGTTATCCTTAATTAGTGTTAGAAGAATGCCCCAGAGGAGGAGCTGACCTCATCATACCTTCTTGTCAAGCAATAAGAAGCTGGCTCAGTGCCCTTGTAAGAAACTCAGACAGAAACACAAATACAAATCCTCACGGTAAGGAAGTAACTTCTTCACTCAACAACACTTTTCTTAACACCTGAGCTAAGAATACAGAAATGCCAGACACTGAAGGATTTCCATTCCTATTTCAAGGGCAAAATAGCAACATGTTGTTAAATAGGAGATGTAGAGATATTAAGCAGATGAAATTGAGGAGTTCTTGAAATACACAATTGGGTATTCAACCAGCACATCAGAAGTGGTAAGTACTAGGAGTATAAATATGCATTTCATGAACACTGATCACGTGCCTCCCACTGAAAGCCTCTTCTGGGTTCTGCAGAGGATGCAAAAATGATTAAGACACAGTTCATGCCCTCAAGGCATCATACTATCCTAGTCTGGTGACTAGGATAAAGGAAGTACACAAATAGTTACAACCACAAAGTAGAAGTTAATATATGCCCCAAGAAAAGTACAAAGTGCTCCTAGAGGTTTAAGAGGAAGACATTAAATTCAGTTAAGGACAGGGAAGCAGATAGCACTTTGAGATAGCCTTAAATTGTGGTACAAACTACACAGGCTTGAATGGGGGTATACAGGCACAGGGACAACCTCAGCAAAATCACCCAAGTTTTCCTGTTTACCTACGGTACACGTAAATAAGTCTTAGGCAATGTGACTTTTAAAAGGAGTCAAGATAGATGTTAGGTCTAGGGGAGAGAGTGGGATGAGAAGCATGGTGTTTATGTGCCTTTAATACATCTCTCCTCAGATTTCTTATCAATTGTAAGGGGAAACATAGCAATTGTACTGTGGAGAAACCAGACAATGCCATAATCAAATGATCAACATTAACACTGCCAATAAAATGCAGGCAGCCAGTATGTGACTCCAAATGCAATACCCTGAAAAAGATATAACATTCCTTTTGTAGTTTTCTAGCCAGATGTGTATTACCTGAAACTCAAAAGAAAACATCACACAAACTCAAACTGAGAAATATAAAATAACTAACCTGGTGTGGTGGCTCATGTCTGTAATCGCTTAAGCCCAGAAGTTTGAGACCCACCTGAGCAACAAATAGAGAGCCTGTCTTCACAGAAAATGTAAAAATCATGGTGGCACATGCCTGTAGTCCCTACCTAGGGTACATGTAAGTAAGTCTTGGGCAGTGTGGCTTTAAACATGTTCCTAGGTAAACAGGAACTACTAGGGAGGCTCAGGCAGGAGGATCACTTGAGCTCAGGAAGTTGAGGCCACAGTGAGTCCTATTTGCAATGCTGCACTCCAGCCTGGGTGACAAAGCAAGACTGTCTCAAAAATAGTAATTAAAATAAAATAAAATAACTGGCCCATGTTCTTCAAATATGTCAGTGTCATAAAAGACTAAAAAAAAAAAAAAAAAAAAAGGTGAGTTCATGCAAACTAAAGAGATAGCATAACTAAACATAAGGGCATCATCTTGGACTGCATTCTGAGCTGGAGGAGGGAAATACTAGAAAGGACAATATTGGACTGTAGGGATTTTTCTTAAGTATTGTACCCATATAAATGTACTGAATTTAATAATTGTACTGTGGTTACATAGAGACTATCCTTGTTTCTGGGAAAGACACACTGAAGAATTACTGTTGACTGGGCATGGTGGCATAGGCCTATAATCCCAGCACTTTTAGAGGATGAGGCGGGTGGATCGCTTGAGCCTGGAAGTTCAAGACCAGCCCAGACAACATGGCAAAATCCCATTTCTAAAAAAAATACAGAAATTAGTAGGTGTGGTGGTGGCACGCAATAGTCTCAGCTACGTGGGAGGCTGAAGTGGAAGGATGGCTTGAGCCTGGGAGATGTGAGCTGAGATCCCACCACTGCACTCCAGCCTGGGTGACAGAACAAGATTCTGTATTTTAAAAAAAAAAAGGAATTACTGTAAATGTGTGTGATGTATGCCACTTACTCTCAAATTATTCAGAAAAAATAATATGTGTATATGGAAAGAGAAAATGATAATAAAACAAAACAACTATGGCAAAGAGTTAAAAATCGGAGAATACGAGTAAAGGGTATGTGCAGTCAGGAGAAATTCTTGACATCATCTTGATACCATTCTTGTACATTTTCTGTAGTTTGAAGTTATTATGAAATAAAACCTTTTTTAAAAAAAAACAAAGATGCTAGAAAGCATTAAAATCAAAATTACTTTCAGGTAGGAAAGTAACCAAGTTCTATTAAGGTATAAATATTTTTCCCTGACTGTATATTACTATTTATATAGTACTTCAAATTTTAAAATATTCTTTTTCACTTAATATTATTTAATTTAAATATTTCCATGTATCCACTTGGTCACATATCAATCCCATTTAGTAACTATATAGTTCTCTATCATTTCAGCATCTTCCACTATTGAACATTTCCATTATTTCCAGTTTTCACAATTATAATGTTACTGCTATGAATATATTCATAACTTTATATCTTTTGGGACTATTTCCTAGGGATTTTGGAATAATTCTGTAGAACAAGATCTAAAAGGAGGACTGTACTCTGTTTTAGGTATTAAAATTATATGGATTGAGATCCACTCATGCCAGAGAACATTTTCCATGTTTGTGAATATGAAGTTAGTCTCAAAAATTAATCATCAGCACATTGGTACCATTGCCAGACTGCAGTGAGTCCTCTCTCTCTCTTTCTCTCTCTCTCTCTCACACACACACGCACACATACACACACTCACCATTCACCAAGCCCAAGGAGCAAACCAAACAGGAAAAGAGGAAGATGCTCAGGGTTAGGGCTGACAGATGATTACCAGAAGACTACTGCCAACTCAGCTGGAAAGCTTTATCCAGTTAAAACAAAGCACAGCAGATCAAATTTGCCCACGTTCAGATGCACTGGTTTCAGTAAGTATGTCTTATTCTGTGTGTGTGCGGGGGGGCGGGGTTTGATACGGAGTCTTGCTCTGTTGCCCAGGCTGGAGTACAGTGGCGTGATCTCGGCTCACTGCAACCTCCGCTCCCAGGTTCAAGTGATCCTCCTGCCTCAGCCCTCCTAAGAGCTGAGATTACAGGCACACACCACCACGCCCAGCTAATTTTTGTATTTTTAGTAGAGATGGGGTTTCACCATGTTGGCCAGGCTGGTCTCGAACTCCTGACCTCAGGTGATCCACCCACCTCGGCCTCCCAAAGTGCTGGGATTACAGGCATGAGCCACCGCACCCAGCCATATGTCTTATTCTTAGAGCTTCCAAGATTTTAATATAGAAACTGCTCAGTTAAAAAAAAAAAAAAAAAAAGACATGTACTCTGATTATAGATGTGTCTGGGGAGCTTTGAGCATTAAATGACTAAAGAAAAATTTTATATGTAATGATAATTATGTCGGGCTAAAGACCAACTTGAATTAATGTTTGTAAACAAGGAACAGCAATTAGCAATTTCAGTAATTAGGAACTGGCTTATAAAGGATAAGAAGAAGAGCATGGGACTTTGTGAAAACCCTGTTTCTGTCTTTAAGGAAGTACACAGACACACTAAGGTGTGTCTCTGTTGGGAATTGTAAACTGTGTGAATATATAGGAAATGTAAGCACTTGAATTATTACCAGTGCACATGAATGGGCAAGGCAAAATTTTCAAAGAGATGCCTAGCACAAGAGAACATTCAGGAGTAATGGAAATGATCTATATCTTGGCTCTGGAGTTGGTTATGTGTATACATGCTTTTGCCGAAACTCTCAGACTTTTCACTTAAGATCTGTAAGTCTTTCTCCAAGGTATTACATTGAAAAGTGCAGCAGAAGCACACAAAGTTGGGCAGCAGTAGACCTGTTCTATCACTAGTTCTGTGAGTTTAAGCAAATCATGTAACTTCAGTTTCCTCATTTGAAAAACAAGGAGATTATGATAAATGATTTCCTAGTTCCCTGCCAGCTTTAAGAGTCTCAATGACAATTTTTTTTAAATAGTAATGGTTTTATGGAAATTATTAATCTGATTTAGGACTTTGGCAATTTTTAAAGTTTGCATTATATTAAGTAATACATGGATACATTATAATTATAAAAAGAAATTCAAATGATATAGATAAGGTCAAAGTTTTCCCTGGCACCCTTCCCGTAATCCAAGAGGAAACCTGTCTTACCAGCTTGCAGTGTATTCTTGTAGGTTTCTTTGTTGTTATTGCTGGAGAGGTATTATGGCTCTGTGGCTCTTAGCCTTAGCTTTAGTCTCTGTGACTCTTTAGTCTTAAAGACTGAGGAGTAATTCTACCAGATCCAGAACCCAGTGAAACCATTAGCCAGTGTAGAACCCTGCTGAAGTCATCCAAACTCCCTATGCTTCAGTTCTGAACTATAAACAGCAACAAAAATGGCAACCACTAAGGAGGTTGTTGTGCCAATTAGATATGGTACATATAAAACACAGAACAGGCCTGGCGTGGTGGCTCACGCCTGTAATCCCAGCGCTTTGGGAGGCCGAGGCGGGTGGGTCACAAGGTCAGGAGACCGAGACCGTCCTGGCGAACACGGTGAAACCCCGTCTCTACTGAAAATACAAAAAATTAGCCGGGTGTGGTGGCGGGCACCTGTAGTCCCAGCTACTCGGGAGGCTGAGGCAGGAGAATGGCGTGAACCCGGGAGGTGGAGCTTGCAGTGAGCCAAGATGGCGCCACTGCACTCCAGTCTAGGAGACACAGGCAGACTCTGTCTCAAAAAAAAAAAAAAGACTGTGTCTCAAAACAAAACAAAAAAATCCTTTAATCAAGGCGGGGAAAAGCCTGCCTGGTCACATTTGGATTTTACTATTTTCTTGAGACAGAAAGACACAGAGACTAAAGTTTCAAATGAGAAAGAATAAAGTATCACATTTTCTTCCACTTGAGCCTAATCAAGTTTTTACCTTTACACACAGTGATAAGAACCTGTGCCAAAGGTTCTTGATTCTGTCTACGTGAAAGGGCTATACCTGACAGCCACTTAGTCCACAAGTCAACAGCCTTCAATAATGAAAAGTCAAGGGCCCTGACTACGGGTTTGCACCATTCCTGCACTGCTCCAGGACAGATGCTCCCTCTGCTGGGGTTGCCCCTACTCTGGCAGATGATCCGTTTGCTCCCATGACAACCCACCGTGCAGAGAGCACACCCATGCAGTGCCCTGTTGGAGATGAGAGAGACGAAGGGCAGAGTGAAAGGCCGGGGCTTGACCTTTAACCAGACCCAAGTGTTTCCCTGGCCTTCTTGGCTAAATGCTGTTATCAACACATTTCCAAGAGCAACAGCTGGCCTCAAGGAGCAGTGAACTATGGCCCTTGTGTGATTTCAAGATCCCTCTGCCCCACACTTCACCTCACTTTCCTTTTAAACTATCTGATACACTGTATTTGAGACTTATTCTTTTAGTTTAACAATCACATCTTAAGATATAAATGTCCTTGGGACCATTTGCTAATGCAGTAAGATCCATCAGTCATTCCTTCTATGGCATGAATTTGTTTCATCCATTCCTTTCTTTCTACCAGCTAAGATTATCAAATCTAAAGGAAGAGAGTTGGGTTATGCTTTATTGTTCTTATTTTATCTTTTGACTCAAAAGATGAACTTACGAGGGAAGGAAGGGTGATTTGGGAGAACGGGGCCCTGCTGGGAAGAGTGGGGAGGTGAGTAAAAAGGGTGGGCTTCTGGCAGACAGCAGGAGGGCCTGGATCAATCTGGGTGAGTGGGGAATCCAGCAAGGAAGCATACATCTAAAACAAACCCCATTATTTCACAATTATGGGACTAGCCTACTTCAGGGAATATCACTCCAGATCTTGGCCATGACCTAGAGTTGCATAAAATCTGCTTATCTTTCAAATTAATACCACAGTGATTGATGAGACAGCATTTTTTCAGTAAACTGAATTTAAAACCCAGTGATCACATGAAAAAAAGCGTAACAAAAAATTACACACACACACACACACACACACACACCGTCATGTACAAATTATAATTTAGATAAGGAATAGAATTCCCAATTACAAAGTGAAGGCTGTGGCAGTATTATGTATGATGACCTTGATAGAGAAGATTATCTTCCCACATTGGCCTGCCGCCCCGTCCTACATTTTGTATAGCCATGGCCATGCCGTATTTAGGATGGAATAAAGACAAAGGCCTACACAACCGTTGATCCCCCGAAGATGGAACGACTGGCCACTTTTCCTCAAAAGTGTGCTAAGCACATGTGTGAGCTGGTAGCTATGGACTGCCTTCAAATAAACAACTGTTTCCAAATCTGCCTGGATTGTAAAAATCACCCAAGGTGCCTGTTTAAACCAAGCCATTCCTCAGAATTCTGATTCAATAGGCCTGGAAAGTCCCCAGGAAATTGTGTTTTTCATCAACACTTCAGATTACTTTCGTAATCAGGCAAATGCTATAAATACCAAGATAAGACGTCTACAATTTCAGGAAAACTAGAAAGGGAGAGAGGCCAGAGGGAGTCATTTCTTTCTTGAGCTTGGAAATATGCAATGCTGCCCCGTTTAGAAGATAGAGTATAATTTCAGGCCCAATTCATGCCTGTCTTGAGCTAAGAACTTTCCACGATGTCAACAGAACGTAAGAATTCCAGATGAAGAGGGAATTCAGCTCTTATGTATGAAAGAAATCCATAAACTCACTAACTTTTTGGAAACATGCAATTAAGATCTAGTGTTGGCCAGGCACAGTAGCTCACGCCTGCAATCCCAGCACTTTAGAGGCCAAGGCAGGCAGATTACTTGAGGCCAGGAGTTCAAAACCAACCTGGCCAACATGGTAAAACACCATCTCTACTAAAAATACAAAAAAAAAAAAAGCCAGATGTGCTGGCACACACCTGTAATCGCAGCTGCTCGAGAGGCAAGAACCGCTTGAACCTGGGGGGCAGATGTTGCAGTGAGCCGAGATCATGCCACTGCACTCCAGCCTAGATGATAGAGCAAGACTCCATCTCAAAAAAAAAAAAATCTAGTGTCGTGCAGCTTATTGTGATATTCCTTGATATGCTGGTGGTAAAGGCCCCACCACTGACAAAAAAAGATAAATGTTGATACTATAATGGTGCAGTCAGAGTTCTGAGATAATAAACTAAAGCTGGTTAACACAGCAAGTTAAAATGTGGGTAGTGCCCAGAGCTAGTTTAAAGTACAATATACAAATGGAACACAACTTTTCACAAGAATTCCTTTACCACAGAGCTGTATTCGGAGCTCCATTCAGTAGCCTCCTCATACATGGCCTACGCCTGAAAGGGAACACAGGAAAATAAAAACAGCAATAATGTGGAGCGATAGGATTGTAAGTGAAGCTTTTCTATATTTATTTTCTGTATTGTTATTTTAATATGAATGAGTACAATAAATAAGAAATCAGCAGTTGTTAATGCATTACTTGCTATTCACTCATGACTATTTTGTCAAAAAGCAAATGGAAGTATTTCTTAATGACAATTGAGCCAGTTTATTAATGCTTCTATTCATGAAGACATTATATTCCATCAACACAGTTTTCTGTCATAAACTTCATTTTCAGACATGAAAACAATATAAGAGGCACTGAGAATCATGTCCCAATTTTGGAAAAAGCATTTCATACAGTATGAAAAGAGTTCAATGTTTATTAAAATAGCACTGGACATTCTGGAAAACTTAAAATATGCCACAGAAGCTTCTATGGTAAAGAGAAGGGAGAAGTTAGGGTTGAGAGGGTGAGGAAGTAAGAGCAGGGTAGAAGAGACCAGCAGCCCAGGAATTTCCTTGGTACAGGTAGGCTGTGGTCTTTTTCACTGCCTAAGGCTGGGGCCAGAGCCTCCAGGAAAGGCATGGTGGTTAGTCCCAGGCACCCCAGGACAGAAAGGCTCTCTGGTGGAAATAGAAATGTACACTGGAACTATTGCATCTGGGCCTCATGGTCCTTTCATGCTTTGATAGAGGGAAGGGGTAGAACAACTGTCTAATAGTGGGACTGGGAGAATGATCACAAAAAGGATGCCAGGCTCCTGAAAGTGGAGTGGGAACGGCTGATATCAGAGGGAGGGGCTAAGACCAGCCTTGTGATGGTTGGAGGAATCCTGGCTAAGTGAGGGAAAAGGAAAAGATAAAAGCCCCAAGGAGAAACCACGAGGACTTGCAGCCCCACTGCTCTGTAGCTGATTGCAGGCAGTCAGGCACCCAGACAGACAGACAGACTAAGGCTGTTCTCAGGCATCATGGCTGAGCTCAGGCTACCCTGCTTTGCATATCTCATGAGCATTTTTGTGTTTGACCACAGCTGACTAAAGTATCTTTGCTTCCAGAGGATTTGCTAACAGAGATACAACTGCAAGAGAAAGGCAGATATTCCAGTCCAGGCCAATGGGAAAAGCTGAACTTTCACCTTTCTCTCAGAGTTTATGATGAGGTTTGGAATTCAGACTTATGTTCAGAAGATTTTTTCTTTCTTTTTTCACTTGAGTTTCCAAAGGATGGCAGGGACCTTAGATGACAATTTTCAAACTAATATTTTCACCAAAAAGGATTACATAAAAAACAACTAGTAATCTTTCTTTTTATATTTTGGTTTAAAGTTTAGTATTCTCCTTCATGTGGAGGATGACCAGTTTTACACTTTAGTGGAAAAAAAACAAAATATGTTTTAATTTTATAATTTACTTTCCCAAGAGCCCATCAGATTTCTCCAAATACTCATCTAGAATATATCCTTCAATTTTTCATGAGACTCTGGACATCAACAGGTAAGATTGCTCCATGACATCATGACACCTTAGCCCAAATACCCTCTCCCATGGTTGTATTTCCTTCTACAGTCATGTGCTGCCACATCATGTTTCAGGAAAACAACAGATCGCATATATAACAGTGGTTTCATAAGAGTATAATGGGCCAGGTGCAGTGGCTCACGCCTGTAATCCCAGCACTTTGGGAGGCTGAGGCAGGTGGATCACCTGAGGTCAGGAGTTCAAGACCAGCCTAGCCAACATGGTAAAATCCCTTCTCTACTAAAAATACAAAAATTAGCCAGGTGTGGTGGTGAGCATCTATAATCCCAGCTACTTGGGAGGCTGAGGCAAGACAATTACTTGAACTCGGGAGGTGGAGGCTGCGGAGAGCCAAAATCACACCACTGTACTCCAGCCCAGGCAACAAGAGCAAAACTCCATCTCAAAAAAATAAAGTATAATGGAGCTGAGAAACTGCAACACCAGAGTAAACAAACTTAACAGCAAACAAGAGAGCCAGGATTTGAACATCCCTGACTCCAGAGCCTGTGTGCTGAGCTACCAAGCCTTTCTGCTCTCACCAGTGTGATATACTAAATGTTCTGGGATCACCTCCTCCAAAGAGCTTTCCTGGCCAGCATCTCCACCCCACCTCCTCTGCTCTGGGTTGCATCCGCCCTTAATGTTCTCATAGCTCTTCATCAATTGTCTCCCAACAGGGACTGCATATCCCTTGAAGACAAGGTCCATGGCTTATTATCTTTATAATCCCAGCACCTCGCCATGGTGGCTACCAGAGAGTGGGAGCTTAAGGAGTGTTGAAATAAAAGACACCTAGAGAAGATGCCAGAATTAAACATCTATTATTCTCATGTTGAATCTATTATATATATTTATACTTTCATTTTATATAATGGCATTACTATAATTATCCCTTTTTCAACATAATATTGATGGCTAATTTAGATGAATTGATTCTATTTTCAAGTAATTCTGCTAGAGCTCTTTGACTATGGTAGGCAGCTAAAATATTCAAGGTATCAACAGTGGCCAAATGAATAAATAAAAGAAAAATAAAGGTCATATATTAAATAAAGTAGAATCAAACGGTAATTGTTAAGCGTGAAGGCCAAAATGTAACCAACCATGATGAATATTTAAGAGCTCCCATTTTAGCAATCGATGCCTTTCCCCCACAGGAACTCACTATAACACACTGCTCAGATCCCATTGAAGGGAAGAGTTCCTGTCACCTCTCTTCCAAACTCCCTGTCAAGCCAGGCTTTCTCCTCTTGAAAGCACCCTTAACCCTTGACTTCAGGAGGCTGCTAGCAAAAGTCATGACACAGAGAAAATGTGCACTAGCAGAGTCCTTACTAGGAGCACAAAGTTAGGGGCCCAGCTCCTGAGCAAGTGACTAGAAAAGCATAGTGGTAAATCTTGAGCCTATACCTACTAGCATTTATCTTGAGCAGGTTACTTAACTTCTTCAGGTCTCAGTTTCCTCATATGTAAAACAGAGGTAAAACAGCCCCTACTTCATAAGGCTGCTGGGAGGATTTGGTAAGATGATGTATATAAAGTACTTCCCACATTACCTGGCACATGTGCTCAGTGCTCAGTAAATGTCAGCTACTGTGGTCTAGGCAGATTGGTGAGTGATAGCATCAATGTCTCACACAACAGAACCAGCCTGAGGGATAGCTTTAGCACAGGTGCCAGGGCTGGAAAACTTCGATCCTCACTGAGTCCTGCAATAATATATCAAGGGAACTGATATGGTATAGACTGCCTGGATGCAAATGATCAGCTTCTAGCTGTGTGAGCTTAGAAGAGTTTCTTAACGTCATTGTGCCTCAGTTTCCTCATGTGTAAAATGGTGACAATAATTGTACCTGACCCATACATTATCGTGATTAAAGGTATATTTATATGTGTGTGTTGTGTGTGTATGTGTATATCCATATATATATACACATATATACACACATGTGCAGTATGTATGGGTCAGGTACAATCATATATACACACATGTGCAGTATGTATGTGTGTGTATATATATGGATATACACGTACACACACAACACACAGACAAAAACATATATGAACAGCTTTGGTACAAAACAATATAAATAAGCTGTTATTATTATTATTCCAGGCTACCTTCAGCCTTCACTTTCTACCCAACAGCTCTGTGTTGAAGTAGATAGAGAAATGACATTCTATGTGGTCACTGAGGGAAATTTTAAATATCTTCCTACATTTGTTCAAATAAGCTGAGAAATCCTTGGTACTCAGTATTTCTACTGGACAAAGTTGGAGTCCAATATTTCAATAGGACCCTTTCTGTTTTTAAATTAGTTATTAACCAGTTTGTGACAATGCACAGGAATTCATATTTTTCCTATAAAAGTCTGGTTCTTCTGCCCCTAAGTGTTTCAGAGAGAGAAATAAAGAGGTCTGGCTCAGGAGAACAGTTTTGTCGAGTAAAAATGGCCCCAAAACTGTTTACAATTCTCATTTGACTACTCTTACCATAGAAAACAAAGCAAAACCAAAAAACCGGTTATGAGGACTTTAAATAAAACTCATTATATGAAAAGGAAATGGCACAAGTCGCACACAAAACTATTGCATAGTTTCTGAATTAAGTCAAATGAAGTAAGGAAGCATCCAAGATAAGGCTGAAACACACCCTTCCCACTAGTGATCTGTTATTCTCTGATTAAAAAAAAAAAAAAGCAAACAACTGTAATAGAAGCCAACCCTGGGCTACATGAGGTCCTTGCAAAAGGTACCTTCTCTATTTCCTCCTACCAATATCCACAGCAGCGCTGTACCAAGACATTTCTGCCCCATAGTGCTTTCATAGTCACTAGATCTCTCTCCCACCTGCAGCAGCACCCCCCTCAACACACAGACAATTATATGGATGGTTTGGGGTGAGGGTGAGGAAAGAGAAGACTGAACAGTTTCTGATTCACTGCACACACAGGGTCCTCTTGTAAACACCTTGATACTCAGCAACCACCAGCTCTCCCCCATTATCCTTCCCCAGCACTTGGTTTCCAAACATGGAAGAAACAGCCCCTCCAAAAGACTGTATCTCAAACTCTCACAATGCCCACCCCATACCCAGCACAATGCAGAATTCATCAAAATCATATTTAACAGGCCCCAGAAATTTCAAACTACTAAAATTTTTCTGGTAGTGCTATCTGGATACATGCCTGTTGCATTTTAAGCTAGATGAGGTAAAATATTTGAAAGAATCCTATATTCTAGCTCTCTTAACATGATAATATATATTATTTATTATCTAAATTTGCCACATGTCAGAAAGCCACTACTCTGGTGGCAGCTCAGCAGCCTATGGAAAATGAGCCAGGACACTCAGTCTAGTTGCAGACAGCAGATGCCTGGGTCACATATCACCCATACAGGGGACAGCTCTAGAACCAGTGTCCCAGTGAGGCTCAGTCGGTGGCAAGACAGGCCAGAACAGGGAAACCTGTGACCCCGAGTAGTCAGAGTCCAGGAGCAGAGCTGGTGTGGGAGAAAGATTCCAAGGGAGACAACTGGTACTAAGGAGTTCACAGAAGAAAAAAGGAAGATTTGGGGCCTGAGGCAGCACACCACCCCAGGGAGCAGACCAGCTGAAGCTCAGTCATAAGGAACGGGACAAAAACCAGTCACCAGTGAGCCACACCAGTTCCTTTCAGGAATTAGTGGTGTTTGGATATACAAACACACATAAATACACCTAACTATGTATGAGAGAGAAACTCTAGTTAAGAAAGTATAGAATTAGGTATCTAGTCTCAGATTTAAGCCTCACAAGCTATGTGACCTTAGGCAAATCACTTACCCTCTCTCAGCCTATTTCAGCAGCTGTAAATGGAGACTTCATCTTTCACACCTGTTGCACAATGTTGTGAGGACCTGATGAAAGAACAGATGTGAACACAGTTTATAATCCACAGTACTCAAGAGCCATAGCAGGGGCTTCTTTTCTTCCTTATTAACATACCTGAGGGATGCTCTGGAAGGATCAGATTCTGTGCAGCCTTTACAAGCCCCCTTTTGCCTTGCAGTCTTCTCTCTCTCTCTCTCTCTCTCTCTCTCTCTCTCTCTCTGAAAATCATTGCTCTAGACCAACAGTGAAGCAGACATTTGATTATTCTAAGTTGACACTGGAGGCCTGGATGCCACGAGGCTCACAGATGTGCTTTCTTTAGCCTGTAGTTTGGCCTGCACAGGGTACCTCTTCTACTCCTCATGCTCCCCAAAATTACAAATATCCTGTACAACTTCTAATATTTAAAAATCAGTAGATTTCCATAAGGATATAGTTTTACAGCTTTATAACTTCCCTTGAAAACATCAAAAGATCTAGCAACAATGGATCTAAATTCCCACACGGCAACACTATGCTACAACAGTGGTTCTTAAATCGCCAAAGCGTATTAAAGCAGAGACTGCAAGTCTCCCACTTTGAGAGTTTCTGAATCAGTGGGCTGAGATGGGGCTGAAAATCTTCCATTTCTAACAGGTTTCCAGGTGATTCTGATGCTGCAGGTCCAGGGACCCATACTTTGAGAACCACTATGCTTGATCATTGCATGGGCTGCTCCCTTTACATAGGGTGTGCAACTCCCATTTGCCATAGCACCCACCACCTCCTATTGTCAGTGAGACAAGTAAGAATCTGATGTCACTTATCTGGCTTACTCTGTTGTTTTTCTTACACACACAAAGCCCTGTGACTGAATGAAACTACCTGGCCTCCTAGGCAATTGAGTTAGCAACCTCTGCTCCTTTGAGGCAAGAACTCTGACTTACCTAATACAGCACTGTCTTCTCTTTCTCCCTCTCTCCTCTCTCTTTCTCTCTTTCTCTCTCTCACACACACACACACACACACCATCCCATGCAATGTCTTACACATAGCATTTAAATATAGTAATTGATTTTAATTGCTGCCTACAGTCTAAAACTTTCAAGGCCTGAAGATAAGGGACAGAAAGACTTTTAAGCAAGGAGTTGGTGTAGTCATCTCCTCTTACCTAATAGATCCAGAGCTAAGAGCAGGGCCATGCTGCCTCAAATTTCACAGAGGTGGGAGGCAAAGAATGAAACAGATCAATGGGTCACCCATGAGTTCTCCTGAGATCCACTTGTTTAATTAGCTTCTCAATTAGTACTTATCTCAATCCTAGTACTTATCCCCAAATCCCCTAAAATTAGCTACCATCCAAGAGTATTATCAACTGAGCAATTCAACAAACTGCCTTCACTGATTGGTTTTGTTATTCACCAGCCTGAGGGCATGGGGGACACCTGGGTAATAACTTTACGTCTCTTCTTGCTTTATTTTCTATGAGCTCATTAATGAACCTGGAACAAATTCTGTGTGTGTTCCGAAATCCACTAAGTAAAGCCACTATGGAAAGCAATATGGAGGTTCCTCAAAACACTAAATATAGAATTACCATTTGATCCAGCAATCCCACTTCTAGGCATGTATCCACAAGAATTGAAACCAGTATGTCAAAGAGATATCTGCACTCCCATGTTCATTGCTGCAGTGTTCACAATAGCCAAGTTATGAAATCAACCTAAGTGACCATCAATGGACAAAAGAAAGTGGACAAATCCAAAATAAAATATGGGATATAAACACAATGAAATATTATTCAGACTTTCAAAAAAGGAAATTCTACCATTTGAGACAAAAAGGATGAACTTGGAGGACATATACGCTAGGTGAAATAAGCCAGGCAAAAAAAGACAAATACTGAATAATCTTACTTGTATGTGGAATATAAAAATGTTGAACTTATAAAAGGAGAAAATGGTAGTTACCAGAGGCTGGGAGTCTAGGGAGTGGCTGAGGAGATGTTGGTCAAAGGATATACAAAGTTAGACAGGAGGAATAATTTTTTGAAATTTATTATACAATAGCATTGTTATTATGTATTATTAACAATAGTTATAGCAATGTATTTTATATATCAAATTTGTCAAAAGAATATATTTTAAATGTTCTCAATAGAAAAAAATGGTAAGTGTGTGAGGTTATGGATATGTTAATTCACTTGGTATAATCATTCCATAACACATACATGTACTGAAACATCACAGTGTACCCCATAAATATATACAATTATTATTTCTCAATTAAATATAAAGATTTAAATTTTTAAAAACCTACCAAAATGCAGGCCAGACTCTTTCCCTTGTTCACTCCCAACTCACAAGATCTATCTCAGTTCCTTGGACCAAAGCCATGGTTTGTGTAAAATGACCCCAAATTTAACTTCCATGAAGAGTTTAAATGTTTCTCTTCTCAACAGTGAAATTGGCAGTTCATTCTAGAAACTCTATAAAAGATACCAGTCATTAAGGCAAACAAATTTTATCCTTCTTTCATGGGCTAAGAGTGAATGAAAAGAGGTGTACACCAAGGTAATTTGTGAAGGCTTGAGCACAAGTGTGACCAAAAAGGATGAAACATCTAAATTAACTGTTAGAGTCCTCTCCTGCACTGTCAAAAAGTAGCTTCAGAGCAGTATTATTATTTTATGGAAAATGGCCTGGAGGCCTATTACAACTTCCCAGGATTATACAGTTACAATCAAAGACAGAGATGAACTCATTCTCAAACCCAGAGCCTCAAAACCAATCATCATCACTCTCCGTAGGCCTTGTATCAAGGACATACCTTCTCTACAAACTGTCTCCAAAAGCTTAAGGACTTCAAGGCTGAAGACGGCTCAAAACGAAATGGAGCATGATGATTACTCCTCAAAACAAGGAGAGAGAAACAGAAAATTAAAACATAGTGTATCAGAGAAAAGACATGCAAACACACTTTTACAGTGACAAATCATTCCCAGCCCAGAAAGACTTTGCTTTAGTCTAGTTGAATGTAATAACAAATTCCAAGAAAGAATAGATCTCTCAGAAGGAGATTGGGAAGTAGAAACAAAGGTAAAAGAGTCTGAGACACAAGTTTTCAAAGCCCATCAAGCACCTCCAGGGAGAGCCTTGGCCAAGCATCCCAATCCTTAAAGAACAGAGACGCCTAAAACCTGTGAATTCCAGGAAAGCCAAAAGGAAAAGACTAACAGATTTGACCACATAAAAAGTAAACACTTCTATAAGGTAAAATATCCCATAACAAATTCAAAAGGTGAATGAATATAGACGAGGAGAAAATATTTGAACCTATGTCAGAAAAAGGGTTAATATTATTTATTGTATTATAAACATCCTTCCACGTACACACATATCATACCCTCCACCAAAAATGATCAAGGACAAACAATCCAACAGAAAAAAATAGACAGGAGGGGAAATTCACAGACAAATCATGAAACAGGAAATGCAAACATCCCAAAAACATGCAGAAAAATTCACAATCTCACCTGTAGTCAGGAAACATGCAAATCAAAATAAAGATGTATTGTTTTTATTGATCACACAGCTAGGTGGAAAAAAAACAAACTAAAAAACTAAAAATATCAGCATCACTCAGAACTGGTAGGAATATAAGGAAACAGATATGCCTCTATGTTGCTTGGGCTACATAATCCTTGGAATATAATTTAGCCATGCCTAATAAAAAATAAGTATGTTCTTTGATCTCAAATCCCTCTTTGGAGAAGTGCATATTGAGGTTATGCAGTGCCAAAAAATAACCTCAACATTCATCAACAAGAGAAATAATTGAATAAATTCCAGACATCCATATGAATATTGTGAAGTTATTAAAAAGAACAAAAATAGCATTAATTTGGGAGATAGTAAAAGGCAGTGGTAGCACTTTGGACTCAAAAGCCAGATTGCCCAAGTTCCAGTTGCTGTTCCCACAATCACTAGCTGTGAGACCTTGGGCAAATTAATCACATGTCAGTTCCTTATCTACCTGGGGACAATAGTGCCATGGTAGTTGTAGGGTAAATGAGGTGAAGCACAGGGCCTGGCATGCAGCAAGTGCTAGAGTGATGTCCATGAGATTCTGCTGGGAGACAGAGAGATGGCACAAAATGAATAGCATGAATCTATTTAAGTTAAAAAAAATTGTTTTGTACAGTGGACTCTGTGTGTGTATGGGTATGGTGTTGGTGGTGAGAGGAAAGGATGAAGTTTTAACTTTTTCTTTCCACATCTCTCTGTTCTTTGGCTTGTTACAAAGAACATGTCTTGCTTTTGTCATTTGGAAAATGATTCAATAACATTTTGGAAGTGGGGTAGATGAGCATGCTTCACAAGTACAGAGGACACAAAGGTATAATTTTTTTTTTTTTTTTTTTTGAGACGGAGTCTCGCTCTGTCGCCCAGGCTGGAGTGCAGTTGCCGGATCTCAGCTCACTGCAAGCTCCGCCTCCCAGGTTCACGCCATTCTCCTGCCTCAGCCTCCCGAGTAGCTGGGACTACAGGTGCCCGCCAGGTCGCCCGGCTAGTTTTTTGTATTTTAGTAGAGACGGGGTTTCACCATGTTAGCCAGGATGGTCTTGATCTCCTGACCTCGTGATCCGCCCGTCTCGGCCTCCCAAAGTGCTGGGATTACAGGCTTGAGCCACCGCGCCCGGCCACAAAGGTATAATTAAAGACAGGGAGTGAATCTGGAAACCGACAAGTTTGGTGTGTCTGGAGCACAGACCATGTGATGCAGAGCAGTAGGATATAAGGATGGAGAGTACATATAAAGGGTCGTGTGTTCAAGGGAGGGAGTGTAGACTTTAGCCAGATATTCATGGAAAGTTCTTAGGAAGAAAGGAATGCAAAGTATCAGCTGTGCTTTGGCAACCTGAAAAATAGATTCCACCTCCCCACTGAAACAAAACTTTCAGTGGCTCCTCTTTACTCTGTATGGGGGATAAAGTCCAAGCCTAAGTCCACGAGCCTTATCTGCAGCCTTCTCACCTCACCCTCCAGCTCTTCACTACCACCGTGCTCAGCTACCTGTGTTTCTTAGAAAACTCTGTCCTCTCCACGTCCAGACCTTGGTTCAGGTCACAGTTTCTACACACAGTACCCTTCCTCCTCATGCTGCGCTAACTCCTCAGAGCTCACCTCAATCCCCTGAGGCTGTTTCCCATCTAGATCCTCCCAGATTACACCAAGATTATCCTTAAAAAATACTTATACATTGATTTATAATTGTCAGCTTATTGTCAGCCTCCCCAACTAGACTGCAAATCTTTAAGAACTGGTACTTGATATGATTCCCTGTTGACTCCTCAATACCCAGCACAGAACACAAAGGATAGAGATCTTGAAATATTTGTGAAATAAATGAATGCTTTTAAATACATGAGCCGTCTAACGAATTTCCCTTTCTAGTACTCAATGTTTTTCAAAAAGCTTTCTGATTTAATTCACTATCCTATATATGTTAGCCCATAGGCAGAAATTTTTCAACACATCGTATCAGTGCAACTCTGAGTCCATGTGACAGTTATATTGGTCATTAGAAACTAATAAATTGGCATAGGGATTTTATATGTCACTCTTGTAACTCAGTTCATGAAAGTTCTTTACTGGAGAAAAAAAATTTCCATGTGCTGGCAAAAGCAGATTTCTTAGCATTCAAAACGAAGGGCCACAACTCTGAACTATGAAAAATTAGTATGATGAAAGGCCTTTTCTGGGTACATCTGGGCCTTGATTTAATAATTTATTCAGCAAATATTTAGTAATCCCCACCAAATGCCAACCTTTGTTCTAAGCTTTGAGGATAGACCAGGAAACAAGACAGAAAAGCTCTACCACCATGAAATCACATTCCACATTCTACTAGGGGCTAACAGACAAACAGATAACAAACATGTAAAAAATAAGATAATTTCAGGTAGTGCTACATGCTATGAAGAAAATTAAGCAGGACAGAAAATGATTAAAGTTGGGGGAGAGGAGGTGAGAGCTCTTTAGAGAGGTGGTCAGGATAAGGCTTCTCAGAGGAGAGGATATTTGAGCTGAGACTTGAGGGATAAGAACAAGTCAGCCAAGAGAAATGGGGTAGAGAATTCCAGACCTACAGAAAGAGCAAATGCAAAATCTCTAAGGTGGAAATGAGGTTAGAGTATTCAAGCAAAGACAGAAAAGCAGTATGACTGGATAATAATGAGCAAGGAAGGCAATTTGAAAGCAATCAAAGGGAAGGTATAGAATAGGTCATATAGGCCATGATAAGGAGTTTGGATTTTATTCTAATTGCAAGGCAAAGACATTAGTGAAGTACAGGAAGGGAAGTGATAGGTCTGATTTGTATTGTTAAATGGCTAATAACAGAGAATGAACTCTGACAAGACAAAAGTGGAAACCAAGACGCCAGTCGAGAAGCTGTTGTCATGGTTCAGATGAGAGCTGCTGATGGCGTGCACTAGGATAGTAGCTATAAACATGGTAGGTGGTCAGTCAGATTTGGGCTAATATCTTGGAGGGCCAACGGAACTTGATAGATTGGATACTGGAAAGAAGAGAAAAAGAAGAATCAAAGTTTTAATCTCTTGGTTCTCTCATCAGAAATTTCTACACCTGCATACCGCTAAAAGTCAATTGTTCTACTGCAGATCTTTCATTCAGCAACCATCACAATGTAAACCTAGTCAAAATTTCTGCTTCTGCATGACAATACTCGAACTATGTGTGCCAATTTATTATAGAGGATTCAAACCGTTTATTTTGCATTAAACTAAGGCTCTTAGCTTCTGAGGGTTTTGTTTGTTTTTTGCAATCTGAAAAGCAGCTCATTTTCTAAAGACCAAGTACTTATAAAACAACATCAATTTGTACCCCCTTTAAAAAGCACCATTTCTATATTAGAGATCTATAGGCACATAGCTTCTATTACAGTAATCACTTCTTTATTTTGCTTTTTAGTCTTATTTTCTCATATGATGGCCGTGTTTCATATCACAGTTTTATGAACGTTAAAACCAAGACTTAGCAAGCCAGACCACTTACAGCACAGGTAGAAACAGAATGGCAAGCTAGCTTCCTTAGAGTCAACCCTTAATGTATTCATTCATCGTCTGTGAAACTCCAGCAACAGTGAATCTCAAAGAACTGTTTAAGACTGTAGAGCAGGCCGGGCGCGGTGGCTCAAGCCTGTAATCCCAGCACTTTGGGAGGCCGAGGCGGGCAGATCACGAGGTCAGGAGATCGAGACCATCCTGGCTAACACGGTGAAACCCCGTCTCTACTAAAAAATACAAAAAAAAACTAGCCGGGCGAGGTGGCGGGCGTCTGTAGTCCCAGCTACTCGGGAGGCTGAGGCAGGAGAATGGTGTAAACCCGGGAGGTGGAGCTTGCAGTGAGCTGAGATCCGGCCACTGCACCCCAGCACTCCAGCCTGGGCGACAGAGCGAGACTCCGTCTCAAAAAAAAAAAAAAAAGACTGTAGAGCAATTTTCTTTCTCCTAAACCTAACTCTTTTGATACTTTATATATATTGCCCAGTAACAGACTCTTAGAAAACAATATTTTGAAAATATAATTACTATGTACAAATCTATGAAATGTATATAAAATATTATTAAAGGGAAAAATCAGGATTGAACATACCCTCATAGCCAAAAAGAACTTAGGAAAATTCACAGTACTTATTGCATTAACATGCACAGTACTGTTAAGGACTGAGAGTATTTAGGGATTGGAAGTAAACCACACTCCTCTTTCCCATCAAGGTATAAACCACCTGAGACACTGCATTGGATACTTGAGAGAAGAGAAAATAAAGAATCAAAGTTATGATCTTTTGGTTCCTCTCATCCGAAATTTCTGCACCTGCATGCTGCTAAAAGTCAGCTGTTCTACTGGAGAACTTTCACTCAGTAATCATAATGAAGTAAAGCTTGTCAATATTTTGTATACGTTTCATAGATTTGTATATAATTCAATCTAACACAAAAGAGTTGACAGCTGAAAACTACTACGCCTACTGATAAAGCTGATGCTGGAGACTGCATGGCAACAATGGGCCTCCCAACATCAAACTGTAGGATGAGGCAGGCTTACACGGAGGTGCTAACCGGCAGTGCAGAGCAATGGCAATCCTCCTCTCCCCTCACTTCACAGGCCTATCCTGTAAAATCTGCAGCACAAAGAAATAGGCCAGAAGGCATGATTCCTGAGAGAAGCCTGGCCCTAAGAGTAAGACTGGCCAAAGAGGCCAAAGTTTCTCACAGAGTTTCTCACCATCAGGTATCTTACTTCATGGAGAAGAGGAAGGGGTGACCCAAGAGGCCAGGACTATTAACAGGAACCCCCGTAACTACATCACATTCCCCACTCAATTTTATTCTCTTAACTTAGTAGTCTTCACACCGGTGTAAGTCTACCCTGGGGTTCCATGAGTACTTTCTAAGGAGAATACAGGCATAGGAAATTTTTAGGAAGTCTATTCCTTTATTCAACTTTCACCTATTCTTTTCCAAAATTGAGCTGCCTGAAACATGACTGAAGTTGAGATGTCACATCAATTCTATTTTACAACTCCCTTTAAAATCATTCTTTAAGCTTCAAGTCAGTGACAAGTTAAAAAAAAAAAAATCATCTTTTCCCACTTATAAAAGACAGGCATCTTCTTACCCATCCCAGATCCTTCTATAGCAAATTGCCCTAGTGTGCAAAAAAACCTCTAAGGCATACAAAGGAACAATTCCAAATACTGTCTTGAAATCCATATTTGATTTAATCAGGGTGTAAGAAACCTACATGAGGATTTCCTGGCTTTCCTCATATATATTTCTGTTAAGAGAAAAGCATGGTGCTAGAAATTGGGTATTTTGGTCTATGTTGAGGTGTTCTGAGTGTAGACACACTGGGGCAGGGCAGGGCAGGGGCTGTGCTAATTTTTGTCTAATGCCATTTCCTCTTCCATTTCCTGATGATGTCAAAGAATGCGGTTGAGAGAGCAAACAAAAATACTAAAGGAGATTGTACCCTACTTCATCCAGATAACAAACTCACAGTCAGTTTCCAGGCTCCACATATACATCTCAGAATTCAGATATGCAAGATTTGTGAAAATTATTCTGGGAAATACCAATTAGCTACAAGGCACACCTGCTCCGGAATGAGCGTATTTGATGTAAAATCTCATTCTCCTGTGTCTCAGTTGCAAATTCCACATGATTTCAAGGAAAAGAATGTAAAAAAATTCCAAATTTCCTTTCAATAGATCAGTGTCACATGAAAAAGGAACATATATAACTAGAAAGTTAATGTTTCTTATTTTCTTGAATACATATTCAGATCTTAGGAGAAAATATTCTAATTAATTTTTGTCAAAAGATTGAATACAGTACATCTATATTCATTTTTTTACCCAAATATGTCTGCTCACTGTTATTTGTTAAACATTTCTCACCTCATTATTCATTCCTACCATTCATGTAATAGACTTAGATTTAGATACATTCTTTTCTATTGTAAACAATACATTTAACAACAATCATTTATTTGCTTTTGTAAGCCCTACACCTAATTATCTTCCATCATATTTTCTCATTTTGTTACCTAGCAAAAAGTTGTATTTACCTATAAATACATGAACTAATTGAGGAGAGGGGAGCTCCATTCACTTCATTGAAAGATATATTTCCAACAAAATTTTAGTTCTCTTTAGTAATTACTTGTAAAAATTTATAATGTAGGTATGATTACTATGTACTAACAATAATTGTAATTATAATTCAAAATAAATTTTTGCCACTAAGAACCTTATAGTCATAGGAATTTTTTTAAATTACAAACTTTTTTTTTTGAGACAGTCTCTCTCTTGTCATCCAGGCTGGAATGCAATGGCATGATCTCAGCTCACTGCAACCTCCACCTCCCAGGTTCAAGCAATTCTCCTGCCTCAGCCTCCCAAGTAGCTAGGATTACAGGTGTCCACCACCACATCCAGCTAATTTCTGTATTATCAGTAGAGACGGGGGTTTCACCATGTTGGACAGGCTGGTCTCAAACTCCTGAGCTCAGAGGATCCACCCACCTCGGCCTCCCAAAGTGCTGGGATTACAGGCGTGAGCCATTGTACCCGGCCTATAAATAACTTATTATTGTGGAAAAGAATAATAGAGTAAGCAATAAAATACATTTGGGCACAAAATATATTAAAATAAAATTCTATTAGGGAAGTAGAATGAAAATACAAATTCAAATATGAAAAGGCATAATGTAAAATTTCTGTGAAAATAAATGATGCTGAGTATTCCTTTTCTATGGATTTAGATTTCATTTAGATTGCATTTTAAGTAACATAATCTTTTTTATTTTAAAATATTCACATTTATATTACGCAAAAAATTACATGTTTTGCAACTAGGGTCACAATATTTTACATGTCAACTTAAAAACTATTTTAGGGATGTGTCAGCAAAAGTATGAAGACCTTTACCTTAACCCTGTGGGCTTATCCACTGAGATCAGGTTGGGATACGGTTATTTCCTAGAGTAAGAAGTCAGCAGTCAATTGGAGTAATCCTGCTCTCATCTTCATGAGACCACTTCTCCAATACTGATTTCACCTGTTTTGTAGGACTTCTTGGGGTTACTAGTAAACTGTAGAGTCTGTCCCCAAAATGCCCTGAATGGGTCAGAACAATATATCGATTACATCAGTTCCAATGCTATTCTGTCCCCAAGGCTGTAATTCACAATATGTTCTATTGCCATCTCAAACTATGTCCTGTCAGCTTGTCCAACGTTATCAGAATTTCTAAAATGTGATCAAATACTTCAATAACTAAGAACCAAGATGTTCTCAATTTGATTTTGACCCTCTCCCAGTATTAATTTTCCAGAGAGAAATTAAAAGTTCAGAGATTAAATCACTCCGTCCTTCGAAATTATGGCCCAAAGTAATCACTACCAACTTCATGTTAAAGTCCAAAATCATTAATGGCCAACACTGAACTCTTTCACTCTGTGAATTAAAGTTCAAACAGGCTTTGTCACTCTCTGGAAGTGAACTTAGCTCCAAACCTGAAATTTCCCTTCCCCCAAGGAGCTGACGCTGTTCGGCTTACCCCAAGCCTCCCTTGGCAGGAGCAAGCTCTTTCAAAACTTGTGTGAGGTAGCAGAGGAGAAAGTACACTTTCCATGATCAGGATGGCTCCCAAAAGAAAGAGGAGAAGAAGAAGGTGGGCTGCCCAGGAGCCAAACTTACATGTCAGTAAACTCACTGGTGGCCCTGGAACAGAGCATCAAGTAATATGTTCACGGCACTCCATGTTTCAAGAAACGTGATATGGAAAAAAAAAAATGTTTTTCCCTAAAATAGGGAAAAATTACAAGAAACAATCTCTCTTATTTAAGAATTATTTATTGAATATCATGGTGCAAACTTCTGAGCTAGGTTCACTGGGAAATGCATAAGTGAGTCAAAGCTGGATGCTGCCTAACAACCAACCACTAATATTTCTAACACAATTATTATATAAGTCAGTGACTCATATTTTAGATTTTTGTTATAGCACCACCCTATTTCCAGTACCAATTTTTATATTAGTGTACAAAAGTTGATACCAAACAACTCCAAAGAGCTAAGTGACTCAGTACAGCAGAGATGTATTTCTTATTCATATACCTATGTATAGGTTAGCAGGGGGCCCTTTTCCACTTTGTCCTGTCTCCGAGACCCTGGCTGAAGGAAGCCCACACAATTTGAAACATCGCTGGAGTAGTGATTAAAGATGGCCACATTTTCTTGGAACTCTGTGGTTGACAAAAATGTTTGTAAGAAATAAAGACGGCCACAAATTCTTTGTCACTCTCCCTCCACCCCATCAAGTGTTTATTTCCTCTCCCCTTAAAATTGAGCTGGCCCTGTGACTGCTTTTACCAATACAACATGTCATTTCCAGACCTAAGACTTACAAAACCTGGAAGTTTTTGCTTTTTTGCATTTAAGAATCCTAAGCCACCATGCATGAAGTCAGGCTACTCTGCTGAAGAAGCCATGCGAATCAGAGTCTTTGGAACCGCATGGGTAAATAGAGCTCAGCTACTCTATCAACCCACTTGAGCCTCCAAAAACTCCAGCCCCAGACAATACCAGGCTGGAACCACGAGAGACCCTAAGTAAGATTAGACAACTGCCCATGAGCCTAGTCAACCCACAAAACCATTACAGATAATAAAACGGTGACTGCTTTAAACCATTAAGATTTAAGGTGCTTTGTCGTGGAACAATAGATAATTAAAATATTTCATCACTGTTGGCAGAAAGAGAGCAGGACAAATGTTCACAGGCTCTTAAAGCTTTTATTTGGAAATGACACAAGTCACTTCCAACATATTTCATTGGCCACTCTTGAGGTAAAAGGAGTAGGGAAATCCAAATTACTATGTGTGTGGAAAAAGAAATAGAAATATTTTATGGCTAGTACTAATATCTTCCAGAGAAGAGATTACAAGTAAATCAGTGAATAGATGAAGTGTCTGGGGGAAAAAGCTAACAATAGGAGAAAAGAACGTAGAGGACGGATTCTTGTAGATATCCTCTAGGCAAGGTAGGACGTAAGAGGAAAAGGAAGGTAGAAAGAAGTCCCAAAAAAAAAAAAAAAGAAGCATCCACAGAGAAAAGTAGAAACCTTGGGATCTAAAGGACAGTTTCAATAACAGAATAGTCAAGAAGAGCATAAAATGAAAGGCCAAAATGGGTGGTACAGACAAGGAACACATAGAAATTCAAAGAAGATAGGTTAATGTGGGCTGATAGAGGCCTCAGGTGGAGGTAGAATAAAAAGAATGGAAAGGCAATGGAATTTGTATGGTTGGAAATAAGAAGGGCATGCTCAGTGAGGAAACAGCATGAGTCAAGTCCTAGAGTGGGGAATGCACATAGCATATATGGGGCAAGGGACTAGGTATTTTAAGGGGAAATGTATCATTTAATAGAGGGTATCCAAGGGATTGTTTGCTGGAGAACGGGAAGGCAGGCAGGGAAGGGACTTACGAAGGCCCTTAAGTGCAAACTGAGCTTTCTGAGTTGTCTTCTTTAAATTACAGAGCACCCCCGGAGATTGGTGTCTGAGCAAAGGAAATCAGAACACAGGTCTAGTCTCTTCGTGTGGGAATGAAATAGGAAAAGACTGACAGCAAGTCAGCAATCGGAAAGTTATTGCAGTACTCAAAGCAGAAGTATCCTATTGGGACAAGAGCTTGTTACTTACAGTGGAAAATAAGAACTCCCAACTAGTCCAGTTCAAGGGGCTTACAATGAGAATCAAAAAAGCTGGGGTTTCCGGGAGGCTTCAAGTGTGAAGAAGTCGAGACACTATTTTATCAAGGGTATAAAGGAAAACTTTTTACTTCACATGGCAGCCAATGTTGGTTAGCTACCCAACATTCCCCACCTCATTTCCTTGAAAACAGAACTTTAATACTGTCCAATTCCTCTCTTCCCTCCAAACCAACTGGAAAAGAAACCTACACACACATAATTCAGCCCCAAGGTAAATCCTGAGGTTCTAAGCTAGTGGTTCTCAACCAGTAGCACACTTCTGGGGGGTGGGAGGGGAAAGGGTTGCATTATGGTGTCACAATGCCTGAGGTGTGCTACTGACATTTAGTTGGAAGGAACCAGAGATGGTAAATGTCCAGCAATGCTCAACACAGTCCTGAATAAGAACTAGAAAAATCAGATAAACACTAGGCAATCATGGATGTCCCATGCTTCTTGTCTGTTACTGCTCTAGGGACAGCTAATAGCCCAGTTCTGGTCAATAAGATATAAGGAGTGGTCTGCTTCTGGGGTGCTTTCTTCCTTCCTATCCATGTTGTTCCAACTGTATATGGCTCTTGGGACTGCTATAGCTATCTTCTCCTCAAAACCAGTTTCTTCTTTATCTTCCTATTTCCTTCACTGGCACCTCCCATTTTCTGTTACTAAGTCCTAAAGCAATTTTGACTTCTCCTAACCCTTAACCTTAAGGTGACTATTCCTTTAGGTTTGCCTGGGATAAACTGATTTAACTCCTGTTCTCTAGCTGTAATTATTAATGCCCTACTTTACTTTCAAGTGTTCCATATTGAAGGATAGAGTATATGGTTATTCATTACCAGTTGTGTCGCTCCCCTCAAGTACCTCTAATGCAGGGCTCAGCAATATGGCTTTTAAGTTGTTTCTGCACCTTTCCAAGACTAAAAAATAAAAGTTTTTACATATTTAAATGGTTTTTTAAAAATCAAAAGAATAGCTGGGCACAGTGGCTCACGCCTGTAATCCCAGCACTTTGGGAGGTGGAGACGGGCGGATCACGAGGTCAGGAGATCGAGACTATCCTGGCTAACACGGTGAAACCCCGTCTCTACTGAA
>NW_016813944.1:249440-251738 GCF_001698545.2 Rhinopithecus bieti | reverse complement strand
TTCCGAACCCGTGAAACCCCGTTCTTCACAAAAAAAAAAAAAAAAAAAAAAAAAAAAAAAACTAGCCGGGCGAGGTGGCGGACGCCTGTCCCAGCTCCCAGCTACTCGGGAGCCTGAGGCAGGAGAATGACGTAAACCCGAGAGGCGGATCTTGCAGTGAGCCGAGATCCGGCCACTGCACTCCAGCCTGGGCCACACAGCGAGACTCCGTCTCAAAAAAAAAAAAAAGTTCAATGTCCATAGTTTTATTGGAACACAGCCGCACTCTTTCAAGTATTGTCTATGGCTGCTTTCTCGTTACAAGGTAGAGTTGAGTAGTTAAGGCAGAGACTTAAAATATAATCGGGCCCTTTACAAAAAATGTTTGCCAACCCCTGCTCTAATGTCTCCACTAGCTCTGAGTCTCCTCACCTCACGCACAAATACCCTAACCTACTAATTGATTTCCCACTCTTCCCCCAGCCTCTAATCCTTCAGACATCTGGCTGCTATATAACCTCTCTACAAGAGTGTCGACCCTGTTGTCACTTGCCCCATCAGTATCATCAGTGGCTCCTCCACAACCGACAGTGAAAGGTTCAAACCTATTCTATGAGACTCAAGACAACAGACAAGGGCAAGAGAGAATACGTCAAACGAGTCGAGTTCGTGAGACTTCAGAGGTCACTTTTTCACACCAGAATTTTAAGGTGTGAGAGGCTAAAAGACGTCCCAAGTACATAAAACAGAACCTGCAAATAAGAGTGAATGACGAATAGAAAGACAACCTCAACCTGTCCACTTCCCTACGGCCGCAGAGATTATGATTCAAGGAATAACGAGACTCTAAATCCTTTAAAATTCTACAAGAGCAGCCTTGGCCAAACCCAGCGGGGAGTGGCTGCTCGGTGCCAGGGCGAGGAGCACGTAGACTGCCGATGCCAGAGAAGCCCGGTGCGGGCTCCGTGCTTTCTCTCCGTTCCAGGAAGACCCGAGCTCGTCGCCAAAACTTCTCGCCGCTTCCCGGTCTGCGCGCCCAAGCTGCCGGTTTCGCGAAAAACGCAAGGGCGCCCTGGGGAAAAGCAGACACCCCTCATGGGTTTGCGCCTTGCAGCTCAACTATGCCCCAGCCTCCCACAAGCCACCTGTCCTCCGCCAGGCGTCCCGCCCGGATCTGACCCCGGCGCGGCCGCCAAGGCGCACGTGAAGCTGCCGGGTGGAGCGGAGCGCAACGAGGCGGGAGTTTGCGGACGCGAACCCAGGCCTGGGAAGCGAAGCGATTCCGGGGCGCACGCGCAGAGCCAGGGGACTGGGAGGGGCGTAATTCCCGTAGGGGTTACGGAGGAGAGAAGAGCGCGTGGCGCACAGGAGCCCGCGCACGCGCTGTGGTCTCGCCCCGCCCATGAGCGTCCGCGCGGCCGTCGTAGCATCTTCTCTTCAGACCCGCCCCCCTCGTCTACTTAACCTAGCGGAGGCTTGCAGCAAGAGCAGGGAAGTGTGGGGCGAGGTGGGCGGGGCGTCGCACGCGTGCGCGGCCAGCGAAAGAAGGGACGCGGCGGGAGAGATCCGAGACAACGTTACCCCGTCAACACCCAATCAGGAGCGGTCCTGACCCCGCCCCCTCTCCTCACGTTATTGGCTGGGAGGCCCCCAGATGGGCGGGGCCGGCCGTGGGGTTGGGGAGGGCAGGGGGCGGGGAGGAGGAGGAAGGCGCTGGCGGGCAGTGATGGCGGCGGGTGATGGGGACGTGAAGCTAGGCACCCTGGGGAGTGGCAGCGAGAGCAGCAGCGACGGCGGCAGCGAGAGTCCAGGCGGCGCGGGAGCGGCAGCGGAAGGGGGCGGCTGGGCGGCGGCGGCGTTGGCGCTTCTGACGGGGGGCGGGGAGATGCTGCTGAACGTGGCGCTGGTGGCGCTGGTGCTGCTGGGGGCCTACCGGCTGTGGGTGCGCTGGGGGCGGCGGGGTCTGGGGACCGGGGCCGGGGCGGGCGAGGAGAGCCCCGCTGCCTCTCTGCCTCGCATGAAGAAGCGGGACTTCAGTTTGGAGCAGCTGCGCCAGTACGACGGGTCCCGCAACCCGCGCATCCTGCTCGCGGTCAATGGGAAAGTCTTCGACGTGACCAAAGGCAGCAAGTTCTACGGCCCGGGTGAGGAGTTGGAAGGGGAGGGGAAGGACCCCTGCAGCTCAAGCACGACCCCCTTCGGACGGGGAGGCCTCTGGGCACCGGGTTAGTTTGCCCAGCCTTCTCGTCGCCTGGACCCCCGCGCCTCGGCCGCCGCACCTGGGACGGCCCGCCCCCCCCCCCCCCCCCCCCCCCCCCC
>NW_016813944.1:217797-246727 GCF_001698545.2 Rhinopithecus bieti | reverse complement strand
CCCCCTTTTTTTTTGGCCACTGATCTTTTTCCTTCGCTGTATTGCTCTCCGTAAGGCCACGTTTAGGGGCATGTAAAGTCCCAACCCTCCAGTCTCTGAAGTCCGGAAAATAAGCAACACCTCGAACTCTTTTAAACCAGTTTTAGTTCGGAGTTGCTTTCCATGATTAACAAGGTATGTGGGATGAGGACAGACCAGAATGCAGAGCTTATTAAAGACTGGTAAGGATATTCGCCCTGAGTTTTGGGGGTGGAGCTCCTATACCCAGCAGGCGTGTCTCTCGTTTCTTTTTTCTTTTTTTTTCTTTTCTGCTTTTCAAGTACACGTTAATAATGACTTGTGTTTTCACTTAGCAGAACTGAGAAGAAAAAACTTAGAAGAGTTGTAGATTCATACCCCCATGTGCCAGTTATGCAAGTTAAAGATTTTTAGAACTTTGTTTTCAGAGAACTTTGTGTAGGGTAGTTGATTTAGAAGCCCTTGTTTTACAGTGTGGTTGTAGCATACATTTTGGATTATGTTAATAAACTCCAGACTCATGGAACCTGTTGGTATATCATAGAGTTGAGCAACACTGTACATCCTGGTTGTGCACTGATTAGTACTAAGCTTTACAAAAAGAAAAGTGGTGACTACAATAAGAATAAATAATTAAATTAGAAACCTAAAGTGACCTGGTATTGGAGAGAGTACATCCAAGCCTTAAAGTCATAGGGTTGGCAGTCTGGAAATAAGCTGGTTTTCTCCTTAATTTAATCTCTAAGTGTTTGAGATTTATTGACACTTAAAAATATGTATTTCTGATTTCAATGGTAGCTGGAAGATATTTTAGAAGTGCTTGGTTTGTAGTTTGTTCATTGGACTAGGATAAGAAATAGGAGATTTTTGGTGTTGAATTACGTAATTTATTTCTTAGTTGTTTGTACTTCTGTATATATACACATTTAGTCCAACCAAGTGAATACATAGCTTACAGAGTTTTTGCTTCTAGTTATATAAATGTGAGCACAGGGTGTCTACTGAAATCTTATATCAGCTGAAATGGTTAATACATTTTTGTTTACTTAAGCACACGTGGGACAAGAGTAACAGGGCCAAAGTACAGTATTTAAACAGGCCAAGTGAAGTAAACTTTTTTTAAATCAAGGATTTACACAGCATTTTATACCTAGTTCAAGCTTTTTCCCCATTAGTATTAAAATGTGTGTTAAGTGATTAGAAATCCTGTACAGGTTTAAATTTTTAATATAGACCTTACCCAGCTGAAAGATCAGCTTTTGTACCCTCTGTCTGAACTACCACTGAAGAAAACGAAGTATTAGTACAAAGAATTGTATTAGTCCTCACACATTATGCCTTGGCAGTATCTGAAAATAGCTAGGAGAGACAGTCATAGAAACAGTTTGGCAGCCTCCAGTGGCAAATGTTTGTTCTGTGATAGAAATTAAAAATTAAAGCCAGGCGCGGTGGCTCACGCCTGTAATCCCAGCGCTTTGGGAGGCCGAGGCAGGTGGATCACCAGAGGTCAGGAGTTCGAAACCAGCTTGGCCAACCTGGCAAAACCTCGTCTCTACTAAAAATAAAAGAAAATCAGCCAGTGTGGTGGCAGGTGCCCGTAATCCCAGCTACTCGGGAGGTGGAGACAGGGAGAATTGCTGGAACCCAGGAGGTAGGGGTTGCAATGAGCAGACATTGCCCTATTGCACTCCAGCCTGGATGACAGAGAGAGACTCTGTATAAAAAAATAAATAAAAATTAAGAGTCATAGGTGGTAGATTGCTTTTTTATGGTAAGTGCACTGAGGGAGGCTCTTGAGATTACAATGGAAAAGTCAGTTTTAGATTAGTTTCTGCCAGTTCCTAGGTTCTGATGAACAGCCTAAGAGTGATATACAGTTAGTATTCTACAGTTAATCAACAGCCTAACAGATATTTGAATATTTTATTATTGAAAGGAACCTTAAAGCCAGATCATTTTATGGGCTCAGAATATGTTGATATTGCATATTAATAGAAAATGTAATAAGTAGTACTTTTCAAAAAATCTTAAAGCCAAATTTCTGGCTGTAAAACAGATACAAGTTCAGTTTTGCTTTTAATTTTTATTTTCATCTTCATAAATTAAGCAGTTTTGTAGCAGAATAATTCAGAAGCAGTAATTGTTAGTTTCTATGCCTAACCAATATCTACTCTAATTTCACAGTAATGGTTTTAGGATTAAATTTTGTAAGATTTTTCCATAATGCTGAACATACGTTTATTTTTAGACATACGTTTTTAAAGTTCAGACTCTTAATTAAATATTGACAATATAATTTGGTGGAGTATACACATTTTGGCAAACAGTTGGCATTAACTGTATTTGCCAATATTAAATTTAGTAACAGATTAGGCGCTTGGCCAGCATGTGAGGAGAGTTTGGTCATGTAAAACTGAATATTCAAGGAGAAAGAAAACCAGATTTGTGAAGCACCTACTATATCAGATCCATTAATTTTTTTATCTCCATAATTCCTCAGTGAAGTTGGTAAGTATTTCTGCTCTACAGATGGGGAGTCTGAGGTTTAGGTATTTTAGGTAAATTGGCTTGGATCACATGTATGTCTGATAAATCCAGATGGATATTACCACAAAGCTTACCTATACTATTTCCAGTAAACTGCATCATCTGATAAACTTGTAAAGAATCTTTTATTTTTCTAACTCACCAAGCATAACTTGTAGAGAATCTTACTGTTGTTTTTCTTCATACCTTTCCCTGGTTCCCATAAATCCAAGGATATAAAGCCTCAAAAAAACATGCTTTCGGCCAGGCACGGTGGCTTACATGTGTAATCCCAGCACTTCGGGAAGCCGAGGCAAGCGGATCACATGAGGTCAGGAGTTTGAGACCAGACTGGAAAACATGATGAAACCCTATCTCTACTTTAAAAAAAAAAAAAATTTAAATAAATAAATAAAGGCCAGGCACGGTGGCTAATACCTTAATCCCAGAACTTTGAGAGGCCAAGGCGGGCAGATCACCTGAGGTCAGAAGTTCGAGACCAGCCTGGCCAACATGGTGAAACCCTGTTTCTAGTTAGCCGGGCATGATGGTGGGTGCCTGTAATCCCAGCTACTCGGGAGGCAGAGGCAAGAGAATTGGTCGAACCCAGGAGGCAGAGGTTGCAGTGAACTGAGATCGTGCCATTGCACTCCAGCCTGGATGACAGAATGAGACTGTCTCTCAAAAAAAAAAAAAAAAAAAAAAGTGCTTTTATGGCTTTATGTTATACTGCCCAAAATGGTGGCCCCAAGTGGTTAATTAAATGTAAATTAATTAAAATTAGATATAATTAAAAATTGAGTTCTTTAGTAACACCAGCCACATACAAAGTGCTCAGCCCCCCATGGCTACCGTTTTGGACAGTGCACTTAGTTTTTTTTTCAGATTGTGAGACTGGCATGCCACCTATTGCACTAACAAGGCACCTTTTAGAGTATTTCTGTCTTCCCAGAGAGTTGTTGAAAACACTTATTCTAAAGGTCGGAGGAGGAGGAAACTTCATTTATTGAGCTTAGTATCTCTGATTTTCAAACAGCTCTATGAGATTGCCCAAAGCCACATATCTAGTAGGTGGCAACGTAAGAATTAAATCCAGGTTTTCATAGCTTCAGTCTTTCCCATTGTATCACAACATAGTCTATTCAGTTTCATATGTTTACAGAATCATAAGTTTTGAAGACTCAAACAGCTAGTATAATTTTTAACACTTTGATTTAATATTACTGCTGTGGAACTTTACCAAAACAGTGCTTTTATTTTTTTGGAATGGCAAAAAATTATACACTTGACCTTTTTGATAGTTTATCTCACGTTGTTGAAACTTATAATACTGCTGCTCCCTTATTCCAGGTAGAATATTCTTTGACATATACCAAAGCTATATTTTTTCCAACTTACCTTTTTTTTTCTTTTTTTTTCTTTTTTTTTTTTTTTTTTTTTTTTTTTTTTTGTTTTTTTTTTTTGTTTGTTTTTTTTCCAACTTACCTTTTAAGTTCCACTGAAAGAAAAAAGTCACGTAAGAAGAACCCCATGAGATGCCTAATATTTAGGAGGTTGGGGAAAAGAACACATGTACTTTGAAGTGTTTTTCCTCCATTNTACTTTGAAGTGTTTTCCTCCATTTTAAACTTTATCTTCAATATGTTCACTTTTATTTAATACTTTAGTTTGCAGAATTGGAAACTCTATGTTTGTAGAGTTGCATCATAAAAACCGGACCCAATCTTACCTATTTCTTCATAAATGTCCTAAAGTTGACACTACCCACCTCTCATCCCAGCTTCTTGCTTTGAAGCCAACTGGCTTTGTTGTTTGGGCTAATGCCCATATGCTTCTATTACCTACCAGTAAGATAAAAGGATTAGCTAGGTTTTCTGATGGTTTTTTTATATTCTGCTCAAATTTCTACTAGTTATTTCTATTTTAACTACTTAGTTGGCTCTGAATTCAACATCATCCCATTGCTTTTAATCTTTGAGGGCATTGTATTTGTGTTAAATACTGAAGCATATTATAAAAGGATAGCTTGAAACTGGAAGCTATTATTCAGGGTGGAAGAAAGGAGTAGATTTAATAACATCTGGAATTAGCCATTCAGATTCTTTTAATTATTTTTTCAACACTCTGACATAGACCACTCCTTTCCCTGTGCACGCATGACAGACCTGACTGTATAACTCCTGTATTCTTTTGGAGCCTATATCCAGTCTCAGGATCTTTAATAATAGGATTTCAGCTCCATTTTTAAATACTGAGAAAGACTTCCCTGGATTTCATTACAGTAAAACCTTAAGATATGAGAAATAGAGTTAACTGAGTCTTCAAAACAGATGTTTTCCTATCCTCATGGAGTTAATAGTCTATTAAGGAAGACAGGCAGTAAACAAGGATTTCAGTATGTAATTATAATCTGTAATTAAACATGCTGTAAAAGAAATTAATAGAATGGGAATAGAGGATAACAAAGGACTTTATTTAGATTAAGTGGCTAAGCAAGATTACCTTTTTTATGTTAAATTGTCAAGAAAAAGGACTTGACATTTAAGCAAAAACCTAACAGAGCCAGCCATACAAAGACTGGGTATGAGAATGTTCTGAAGTGAGATTATTACTATGCCTACTATACTGAGCAAAGCCATCTAGCAGTAGATCTAGAACTGATCATATTAGAAACACCTTTAATACTGTTGATTTTCAGATTTGGCTTCAGCCTTTATCTGATTAGTATTAACACAGTATTTCATTTTCCATCCCTTTACTTTTAGTCAATCTGTGTTGTTTTATTTTTCACACATTAATGACATATAGCTAGATTTTTTTCATTAAATCTAATATTAGCACTGTGTCCTTTAATAGCTTAATTAGTGTATATGTTTTGTGATTACTGGTATATTTAGGTTTATTTCTATCATCTTATTTTGTGATTTCCCTTCACCTTACTTTTCTTTGCCTCTTTTCCCACTATCTTTCCTTCTCAGACTGATTTATTTCTTCCATTTTCTCCCCTCTACTGATGTAGATGTATTCTATTTCTATCCTTTTGGTGATTTCCTTAAGTTTTTGCTGTAGATGACTATCCTATGCTTCTGAATAATACAAGAATTTTAGCCAAACATCATTGTAGTGTGAATTAGAAAAAGCTGCCTCTTTAAGATACTTTACTGACATTTGACAGATTATTTCTTAATAAATAAGCAAAACTGCCATGACTACAAATATAGATAGTATCCCCTGCATTATACATAGTCTTATGTTGAGGCCCTGGTTAGAAAGCTTTAACTCTGATTCCTCCCCCATCCCGTTTTCCACAGTATCACTATTAGACTTTAGTTTCACTATATTTTTTCAAAGTCCGCCCCAAAATTGATAAAATTATCTTTTTAAAATAGTTCTTGTTTAAATTTACCAGCATGGTTATCATTTTTTAATTTACTGTTGTTTGTTACATCTCATTTCTTTGTTTGGAGTTCACTTTTTATTTTAGTGAGGTATGTCCTATAGTTTTTCACTGGCAGGAAAAATTTTTTTGTTTGTCCTCACTCAGGAATAATAGTTTGGGTTTAGAATATAAAATTGGAGAGTGGGCCAGGCCCAGTGGCTCATGCGTATAATCCTACCATTTTTGGGAGACCAAGGTGGGAAGACTGCTTGAGCCCAGCAGTTCAAGACTAGCCTGGGCAATATGGCGAGACCCTGTCTATTACAAAAATATAAAAAATTGGCCAGGCATAGTGGTGTGCACCTGTGGTCCCAGCTACTCAAGAGTCTGAGGTACTAAGATCACTTGAGCCCAGAAGATCAGTGAGCCTTCATCACACCACTGCACTCAAGCTGGGTGACACAGCGAGACCCTGTCTCAAAAAAAAGTGTACATTGACCTTATTTTACCTCAGCTCTTCCGTAGCGTTACGCCACTGTCTTCTACTTGTTGGTGGGGAGTCGGCTTGTAGTCTGTCTTTACATTTATTAATCTGTTTCTTCCCTTTGGTTGTAGTTGAGATCTTTCTGTCTTTGGGGTTTTCTTCTTTTACTAGGATTTGTCCAGGTGTGGTTTTTTATTTACCACGTACCAAACTCTACTCAAGTCTGTGGATATATTGTCCTTTTTTTTTTTTTTCCAGAAAATTTGCTGTTACTTACTGCCTCCTCCATTATCTCTGTTCCTTCCTCTGGAACTGTTAGTAGATACACATTAGGTTTTCATCTATTCTTTTTTTTTTTTTTTGAGACGGAGTCTCGCTCTGTCGCCCAGGCTGGAGTGCTGGGGTGCAGTGGCCGGATCTCAGCTCACTGCAAGCTCCGCCTCCCGGGTTTACGCCATTCTCCTGCCTCAGCTTCCCGAGTAGCTGGGACTACAGGCGCCCGCCACCTCGCCTGGCTAGATTTTTTTTTTGTATTTTTTAGTAGAGACGGGGTTTCACCAGGTTAGCCAGGATGATCTCGATCTCCTGACCTCGTGATCCGCCCGTCTCGGCCTCCCAAAGTGCTGGAATTACAGGCTTGAGCCAGCGCGCCCGGCCGTTTTCATCTATTCTTAATGTCTCTTAATCTTTCCTTATGTACCGTTTCTTAATAATTTTAAGCAAATTTACTTTAGTTCGTTAATCTGCTTCTATTTATTCTTGGGATGCCAGTTCTCCTATCTGTTATATGTGCTCACTCCTCTATGATGGTTTGTTTCTTCATGTAGTTTATATTTTTTATTGTGAACTTATCTTCAGTAGTTACTTTTTTTAATTTTGGAGTATTTCCTGTAAAATTCCATGAGCCCTAAGTTGTGAAAGTGGTCCTGTAAAGTGGTTTGGGTGTGTTGTGAAATAGGGCCTCACGTAAGTTAAAACAATGATTTTTTTAATTAAGTAATACATGCTCAAAATAGAAAATTCAAAAGGATATACAGTGAAAAATAAGTCTGTTTCCCACAACTACTCCCAGCCACCAGGTTCCCTTCCAAAGAGGCAAAGGACCAGTATACATATTGTTCTAGAGCTATTTTGGTTGCAAGTACGAGCATGTGGATGTCTTCCTTTCCCCTTACTCTAATTATAGTATACTATACATACACTTCACAATATTTTAATATCACAAGAGCCTTTCACATTAGTGTAGAGAACCATCTTATTCTTTTAAATACATGCATAACGTTCTTAACGTTCTGTTATATGAATAAGTCATAATTTAACAGTCCACTGTTAACATTTGTTTTCAATCTCCTGTTGCATGATGCAATAAATATGTACATGTCATTTTACACATGTGTGTAAAATTATGATTATAAAGTAAATTCCTGGAAATAAAATTACTGAGGCTTGGGATATGGACATTTTTAATTTGGATTCTTGTTTCCGAACTGCCCTTCAGAGAGGTTGGACCAATTTACCCTTGATGAAAATGCCTGTTTCTAACTTCTTGCCAAAAACGTGATATTAAGCTTCTTGGTCTTTGTCAATCTGGGTTAAAATGGTATCTCAATATTTGTTTAAATTTACACTTCTCATTTACTTAGTGAGGTTGGACTTCTTTTTAAAAAGTTGAGTCATTTATGATTCCTTTTCTACAAATTGCTTATTCATATATTCTTTGCCACAGTTTTCTTTTTTTTTTTTTTTTTTTCCCCAATTTTTTTTTTTTTTTTTTTTTTTTTTGACACAGAGTTTCACTATTGTTGCCCAGGCTGGAGTGCAATGACGTGATCTCGGCTCACTGCAACCTCTGCCTCCTGGGTTCGAGCGATTCTGCTGCCTCAGCCTCCCGAGTAGCTGAGATTACAAGCATGCGCCACCACGCCCAGCTAATTTTGTATTTTTATTAGAGATGGGGTTTCTCCATGTTGGTCAGGCTGGTCTCGAACTCCTGACCTCAGGTGATCTGCCCACCTCAGCCTCCCAAAGTGCTGAGTTTACAGGCATGAGCCATCGCGCCCGGCCTTGCCACAGTTTTTCAATCATCATATAGATCTTACAAATTTTAGGTGTTCTTTGTAAAGTAAATCAGCCTTTGTTGCAAATATTTTTTCTAGTTTAGTTGTCTTTTTACTTATTTATGGTGTTTTTTTTGAACCACACAAATGTTTGGTTTTACATATTCAAATTTATCTTTTATGGCTGCTAAGTTATGTAGTATATTTAAAGACTTTATGCACTTAAAATTGTTTTAAAATGTGTAGTTTTTTTAGTACCTCTGTTTTCAGTTTTTTAGTTCCATTTGAAATTGATTTTGCTTTAAGATGTGAAATTAGAGTCCAAATTTGGTGGGATGGTGTTTGTTTGTTTGTTTGTTTGTTTGTTTTTGAGAAGGAGTCTTGCTCTGCCGCCCAGGCTAGAGTGCAGTGGCGCCATCTCGGCTCACTGCAACCTCCATCTCCCGGGTTCAAGCGATTCTCCTGCCTCAGCCTCTCGAGTAACCAGTATTACAGGTGCCCACCACTGCGCCCAGCTCATTTTTGTAATTTTAGTATAAGAGATGGGGTTTCACCATCTTGGCCAGGTTGGTCTCAAGCTCCTGACCTCGTGATCCACCCACCTTGGCCTCCCAAGGGGTTGTGTTTTTTAACAGAAGGTTATCTAGTTGTCCCAACATGTTTCCCCAAAAGGGGAGTAATCCCTTTTTCCCAATGCTTGAAGTCATCTTGAGTGTTCATTAATTCCTGTAGATATCTGCCTTCATACTATTTTTTCACCTTGGAATTTTCATTCTACATGGGTTGGATAAACTCAGGCCCCACTCCCATAAATGGCATGGGCCTGGGGTTTTAATTTTTCCATCTTTACCCCAACCTACCCAGGGACCCTGGAGTTAAGGCCATATGCTCAGTTCACAATGTTGCTGAGAGCTTTTGACAGTAGCTCAAATTTCAGAAGCAAGATTGCATTTTCAGTCCCTTATAGAATCATACTATTCAAGAGATTATTTAGTTTGGCCTCAACTTTAGGCATGTAAGATAATTTTCCTAATTTATATTTGAGGGATCTAAGGACTACGGAAATTGAGACTTGCTCATTGTTACTTGTTGAGTGGATCCTCTAGAACCCAAGTATCTGTCTTGAGAGGTTTTATTTCAGTTTTACCATACTGCATTCTCTCTAAAAGTCTTGGGACTTACTGGACCTAAGCATAAAAAAAATTTATTAGTTCAGTTAATCACTTTTACATATTGCCTCATTTGTTGATAGGCTCATTATAATCTTATTTGGAATAAATTACACAATACTAAGTGTTATTAGTTACTCAATTTATAATCACAAAAGACTGTTGTCAAAACAGGCCTGAAAACTGCACTGTTGATAAACTTTAATTAAAGTTCATCTCTGAGAGCTGTGGTTTTTAAACTGAGAATAACTAAAATATCCCCTTAGAAACACTAAGGTAGCTATATAATCATCCTAATAATCACAGAATTATCTGTTACTACATATTTTATTTACTTTCTCCTGGAATTTTCTATTTATTAAAGTAATATTTAAAACATTTTACAATGAACATATGTTGTTGCTATTTCAAGAATATGTCACCTCATTCTAACTGATTATATTAAAGTAAGCAGTTTTAGGATACAGTACCTAATAGGTTTATTGAACTTTAAAATACATTGACCACAAGTTGGATCGACTCTAAAAACTAAATGAAATCTGAATTCTGACTAGTATACTATCATGTTGGTTTTTGTTTTTTGTGTGTTTTTTTTTTTTTGAGACGGAGTCTCGCTCTGTCTCCCAGGCAGGAGTGCAGTGGCGAGATCTCAGGTCACTGCAAGCTCCACCTCCCAGGTTCATGCCATTCTCCTGCCTCAGCCTCCCGAGTAGCTGGGACTACAAGGCGCCCGCCACCATGCCCAGCTATTTTTTTGTATTTTTTAATAGAGGCAGGGTTTCACCAAGCATTAGCCAGGATGGTCACGATCTCCTGACCTCGTGATCCGCCTGCCTCATGGTGGTATATTTAACAATAGCTTTGAAATAAAATTTATCTTTAAAATAAAGTCCTGGCCGGGCGCGGTGGCTCAAGCCTGTAATCCCAGCACTTTGGGAGGCCGAGACGGGCGGATCACGAGATCAGGAGATAGAGACCATCCTGGCTAACACGGTGAAACCCCGTCTCTACTAAAAAAATACAAAAAACTAGTCGGGCGCGGTGGCGGGCGCCTGTAGTCCCAGCTACTCCGGAGGCTGAGGCAGGAGAATGGCGGGAACCCGGGAGGCGGAGCTTGCAGTGAGCTGAGATCCGGCCACTGCACTCCAGCCTGGGCGACAGAGCGAGACTCCGTCTCAAAAATAAATAAATAAAATAAAATAAAATAAAGTCCTTGAATATTTGTTATGTAGGTACATTTCAGAGTATCTGCTTTGACTGAATAATGCTGTTCATTTCTTGTAGCAAGAATTTGCTTAAAATTGGGAGGCTATTTTTGGATCAGCATTATATTTTAATATTTGATAAAGCAACAGAATTTAATTCTTCTAGTTATTACTGAACTGTTAGTGTCTAAATGGGCCTTAATAATAAAAAAAACCAGATCAGTTTATGTAAACTAGCCTTTTTAGAAATAAATTAGGCTGGGCACAGGGAGGTTGAGGCAGGCAGATCACCTGAGGTCAGGAGCTCAAGACCAGCCTAGTCACCATACATGGTGAAACCCCCTCTCTACCAACAATATTAAAATTAGCCGGGCGTGGTGCCACACCCAGTAATCCCAGCTACTTGGGAGGCTGAGTGAGGCAGGAGAATCACTTGAACCTAGGAGGCAGAGGTTACAGTGAGCTGAGATCACACCACTGCACTCCAGCCTGGGTGACAGAGTGTGACTGTCTCAAAAAAAATACTAATATTTGCTTTATTTGAGTAGCTCCCTATTGTTTTAGTATTATGAATAGCCAAGTATACTTACCAAAATATTAGAATTGGTAAATATTTAAGTTTGTTAGGTAAGGGGGTAATGGAATGGGAAGGTATTGCTGACTTTTCAGATAAGCTCCTGATTGTATTATGAATGCAGGGAAATATCCTTTTATTAGACCTCAAATCCTCCTTCCTCAGATTAACCTATCCAGTTCCAACTTTAGTTCCTAATGTTATATTCTTTAATGACCTTACAGAAGACTGGGCATGGTGGCTTAGGCCTGTAATTCTAACACTTAGGGAGGCAATGGCAGGAGGATTGCTTGAGGCCAGGAGTTCAAGATCAGCTGGGCAACATAGTGAGACCTTGTCTCTACAAAAAATAAAAGAAATTAGGCAGGCCTGGTGGGCCATGCCTCTAGTCCCAGCTATTTGGGAGGTTAGGGCAGGAGGATCACTTGAGCCCAGGAAGTAGAGGATACAGTGAAATATGATTGAGCCATGGTCAAGCCATTGTACTCCAGCCTGGGTGACAGAGTAAGACCCTGTCTCAAAAAACAACAACAAAAAATTTTTGTTAATGGTCTTACAGGAAAGAGCATAGAAAACTATTACTAAAAAGACCTTTGCAGAAGTTGAATGCTTCCTGAGGGAAATTCTAAACATATGGAGAAGACAGCTTAATATAATTTAGGCAGTGGGGGAATATGTTAATCACTGAATTATTCTTTTCTGTTCAAGAGTCAACAGAACATCATTTGTCTAGAATTTGGCTTGGATTATTAACTGTTGACTCAAGTTCACTCTTACCAAGTCAATCATTTCCCACCCCCCGTACCCCAGAAAGAGCATATTTTATGAAATTTTTTTTTATTCATTCAGTGTTGAAGCTTTCTTAGGGAAGTTGGTAGAGAAATTTATTAGAGAATGCACTGGTATAAATATACTCAAAGATGGAAGACTTTCTGATCGCTGTTTTTATAATGATTTTATCTTCTTTGTATCATTTAAATGTGTTTTATGGCTTATACTCTGAAGTACCTGAAGTATATTAATGTTTGCAGGCCGTGGAGATAAATACTATAATAGAATGCTAAGAAGAGCTATTAAGTAGGGCTTTTTTGTTACTTCTCTTCCATTTTGATTTAATAAATATTCGAAAATCTTCATTCTCTTGAAATTTTGTAAATAGTAAAATGCTCCAGTTTTCATGGTGGTTACTCCATCTTTGGACTTGTGAGTCTTCTATGTGTTTTCTTGAGGTACACTGCTTGGAGGATTTAGGAAAGTGGAAGTAGTACTCCCAGTTCTGTCCGTAATTTTAGGCAAATCACACTGAATGCCTCTGCTCCGGTTTTTTATCTGCCAAGTGGGGAAGGCAAAGTCTGTCCCTTCCACTTTGGGAAACTCTAAGAGAGGAAAGTGAGGTTGCTGGAAAATTCTTTCAAAAATTGAAACTATCATTTTCTATTTGTAGATTGTTATGGCCTTTATTAGTTTTATTTTTCCTTTTGTGTGTTTCACTTTTTGCTTTTCAAGTTTGTAAGCATTGGTCTAGTCAGCATTAAGGGTAAACATAATGTTTATTTTTTTTTGTCATTATTTCTCAGGAAATTTTATTTTTAAACACACCAGTTCTCTGTCTCTGTCTCTCTCCTTGCCCTCCTGAAAACACCTATTGCCACAAAGCGTGTAGAATTTTGCACACACATGTGCGTGCACACACACAGACATAACTGGTTAATACCCTTTTTTTTTTTTTTTTTTTTTTTGAGAAAGAGTCTTGCTCTGTCGGCCCGGCCGTAGTGCAGTGGCGTGATCTCAACTCACTGCAACCTCCATCTCCTGGATTCAAGCAATTCTTCTGCCTCAGACTCCCAAGTAGCTGGGATTACAGGCGTACGCCACCACAGCTGGCTAATTTTTGTAGTTTTAGTAGAGGCAAGGTTTTACCATGTTGGCCAGGCTGGTCTCAAACTGCTGACCTCAGGTGATCCACCCGCCTCTACCTCCCACAGTGTTAGCGTGAGCCACTACACCCGGCCTGGTTAATACCCTTTTGAACGTCAGTTGAGATGATAGAAAAAGTTTGAAGGTTACGAATATTGGCCAGTGGTAAATTGTATTCCATATTCTTATATAGAAGACACATTTGAAAGTATAAAATGGTAGCCTATGTTAATAGATTAAATTAATTACAGGTACACATCCATTCAGTGGGATAATGTATAACCATTCAGTGATTAAATAATTGTTGATAGTCATGTGATACCAAGTAGCAGTATGGAAAATGCAATAAGAATAAGAAAAGCAGAATAAAAATGTACTTTACTGGAACTGTTAGCTTTACTTTCATGTTACTGTATCAATACCTATTAATGTTACTCTTAAAATTATTGCTAATGCTACTTCTAGTTCCATGCAGTAAACTTTTCAGGGAATGAATTTCACATTTGGTTAACTTTATAGTACAGTGCTGTTTGCAACTCAAGTTAATACTCATAAATGCTTAGATACCTATTTAAGTGAAACCTCGATTTCTACTCTCAGAAGGTACAGAGACTTTTTGACACATAACTTTCAATTTCCTAAATGCTTTTACATATGAATATAATCATTTTGCTCATTTAAAAATCAAGGAAGTTCTAGTTTTTTTCTGTTTGTCTGCTTATCAAAACATACTTTGTTCTTTTATTTATAAGCCCTCTTTTTCACCACTCTGTTGTTGTTAATAATAGTGTCTTTGCCTACCATAAGTGAATCTGTTTGAAGGGTCAGAATCTTGAGTTTGTTTTTATTTGGAACTACAGCTAAGTCATTTGGAAGAAAATTATTACATTCCTACTTTATGCCAGGCACAGTGCTAGGCATTGAGGATACAGAGATGAACGAATTGCTATTCTCAAGGACAGACCTTGGGAATGGTTTTTGTCAACACATCAGTCATGCCATTTCTCCTCAGAGAGAACGGTACCTAATTCCTTGGGTAAAATGCTAATTATTGCTTAATGTGTCAGTCCAGAAGAATTATTCCTTATAGCTACTTCCTCTATTTCTCAAAAGTCATGACAAGTAAGAGCTATTATTTTCCCTAATGACTTTCCTTAGTTTATATAGATCGTTGTATATATATTATGGTAGTCAGGTGATTTATTTTGAATATGAATCCTTTTTTATTAAACCACTCAGCAAAGATTTATTAAATGCGTGTTGAGCACTGAACTAGTCCCTGGGACCACAAAGATGATACAGTCTGTTTTCTCATAGAATTGCAAACTTCATAAGGATAGCAAAGAGAAAATTGTTACAGATTCACAGTTCAGCTGAGTCTTTACATAATACATGATGTTCTGTTGATTATTTTTATTTTTTTTTGGATGCCACTATTAATTAACAGCAACCAGTAAACATTATTTCCTCTCAAGCAAACTGGCTTCTAAACCTAACCACTTAAGTTTCTTCTTCTCCCTCATTACCTCACAGTCCTCATTTTGAATATAAGTTTGGGGGTATCTGAAGTAATTGAAATGGAAGGTTTTAAGATCTAAGTGAAAAGCTTTACTTTGGTCAAAAGGCAAAAATTTCCAAGAAATTTCTTCTCTTACTCCATCTAGTATCTGTGCGTGTTTTGAAATTAAGGATATATACAAATGTGAATTATGAGGGATTTTTTTGTTTGTTTGTTGTTTTTTTCGTTTTGTTTTGTTTTTTACTTTTCCTTTGAGACATTCTAAAATATTGTTAGGTGATCTAAATAATTTCTTTTCTTTTTTCCAGCGGGTCCATATGGAATATTTGCTGGTAGGGATGCCTCCAGAGGACTGGCCACATTTTGCCTAGATAAAGATGCACTTAGAGATGAATATGATGATCTCTCAGATTTGAATGCAGTACAAATGGAGAGTGTTCGAGAATGGGAAATGCAGTTTAAAGGTATTTTTATTTTGTTGGATTCTTTGGAAAATTAAATATTTGTTCAAAGAAAATATATGCTATTTCACATGCTTTAAGAGCCTAAAGATGTCATCTGTTTTCATTGCCATCATTATTTGATAATATTTTTAAAGATAGCTAAAGCTGAGTGGAGTGGCACACGCCTGTGGTCCCAGCTGTTGATGGGAATCCCTTGAGCTCAGGAGTATAAGTACTAACCTGGGCAACGTAGTGAGACTTGTCCAAAAAAAGAAATTGCAAAAAATAGCTAAATAAAAATATGGTTGTTACATGTGATACTTATTTTGAAAATCCATATTTAAAAAATGACTTGTTACAAACTCTAAGCCTCATAAAAATTGTGATACTTGTAGTCCTTTAAAGCTTGTTCATTAAGGTTTAGTTTTTTAAAAATACAGGCTTATATTTAAAACTGAATTGATTACTGATTTCAATATTATAATTTATTCTAAAATGATTTTACAGGTCTTAACACTCGAAATGTAGGTAAAAAATATCGTTCCCCTTTATTATGCCCTCATAACATCAGTTTTTACCACTTGTGTGACGCTGTCCCAGCTGTTTATCTGACCCCTGGGTCCCTTGGAACAACTGTTCTGGTTTGGCTGGGTACTGAGATGGGTCCTGGACTTAACTCGTTTTTACAAAAGATCTCCAAATGATTCTGATGCAGTATCCAACTAAGAATCACTGGTACAGACCACCCTCTTGAAAGAATTCCCAAGCCTTGTAAGTTCCCTGATCCTGTTTTCTTTTGTTGAAGCTTTACATGTGTATAAAGACCAGCCATGGTGAAGCAATTTTAGAATATTTAGATAATATTCTAATATCATATTTTATATGATTCTAAAACAGACAAATGCCTTTTCTCTGTGTAATGGAATAATGAAACAAATTTGATCACCACTGATTTTCTTTTGATGTATCTTTCAGAAAAATATGATTATGTAGGCAGACTCCTAAAACCAGGAGAAGAACCATCAGAATATACAGATGAAGAAGATACTAAGGATCACAATAAACAGGATTGAACTTTGTAAACAACCAAAGTCAGGGGCCTTCAGAGCTGCAATTCTTACTCCCTTTCACAGAATGTCCAGCGTCTGGGTTTGATTCACCTGCTGCGAAAAACATTCAACAAATTGTGTACAAGATAAATGAATATCACTATGAAGATTTGATTACTAGACATTATTTATGCTGCCAAACTCATTTGTTGCAGTTGTTTGTAATGTCTAGTGGGGCTTCATCATGCTGAAAAGAAGGAGACAGGGATTTTTTTTAAAGAGCAAGAAAGTCACAATATTCTTTTCTTTCCTTCCTTATTTCCTTCTTTTCTTTCTTCTTTTTCTTTCTTTTTAAAATGTATTGAAGACAACCAGATATGTATTTGCTACTCAGGTGTACAAATCTCCTCAAGAAATGTCAAGGGACTCCTCTGTCACATACTGTGTTTTTATTTTACCATTGGTGAGGGAGGTGACCTGATCAGGGGAGGTGGGGGTACACATCAATTTGAGTAGTTTAGGCTACTGGAACATTAAAATGTGAATTCCCAAATTTTGTTTTGTCTTTGTCAGGGAAAAGAAAATACCTTTATAAATCTTTGGAAATTAGAAGAAGAAATTTCAGGTGGGTTTAAGTCAGAGCTAGTTCCCCAACAGAAACATCATTTGAAACCAATTTTTATCCCTTCTCTTTCCTTCCCTTTCCCTAAATCAAATCAATATTAATTGTGCCTTATTTCACTTAACATAGACTTGAATTATTTTTAGGGAAAGCCCCTATAATGAATTCAGAAGTCACTACAAGCAGCATTAAGACTGAAGTTGGAATATTCTGTTGAACGTAAAACCTTGATATCATTCTGTGTATATAGAATGTAAAAGGAATATTCAGTGTTAACTGCCATATATGTAATATACACAAACTCTATTAGCATTGTGATGGCCAAATGCATTCCCCTGTGCTTTTCTGTTTTAAAAAAAATTGAGAAATCAACTCTTATCCCCAACAGCTGCCTAATTTTAGGAGTCTGACCCTCCACATCTCACTGGTGTGGGTGCATGGGGCTGTGGAGTGGATATCTGTATGGGTGTGTCTGAATGTGTGTGTGAGCACCTTGGAAGGGACTCTTTCTGCAGATACTGTAAATACAAGTACCATTTTAATAAAGCATGTACAATAAACCAAAATAAGCTTGAGTTGGACTTTATATACAGAACTGTAAGCCAGTGCAATATGATAACAGTTGTAAGATTGTGCATTTGATTCAAGAAAAAATCTTGGAAATGAAAAGCAGGCACTGGGTAACCAAGTTGTACACATTGTACCACATTCAGCATAACTTTAGGAATAAATTCCACTTTGTAGAACATTCTCCAGAAATCTGAGATTATTCAGGTAAGAATTGGTATATTAAATGTACATCTTTTTACTTTATATTTGATGCCAACTGATTATACTAGATGTAATAGCACTCCAGGTGGTCGTTATTGAACACAAAGCATTAAAAGAATATTGCACTGATAGATACTAAATTATTCTTTTAATAGGCTGATAAAGCCCTTACTAAAAGCCCCACATATTTCAATTATTTTATTTCATTATGACTACTTAGGTTCTGGGCTGGGGACAAGTTCACTTAAAACAGTTTTATTTAACAAGTCGCCAGTTAAAAGACTTCTGCTTTGTAGCTATATGCAGAAGCCATCAAACAAGGGGGAACTTTTAACTGCAACAATAAGCTAAAGTATGTAAAATGCTACATTCTATTCAGTCTTGGAGTGCTTTGTAGAAAGTTATCTTCAGCCAAATCTTTGCTGAAGACAGGTGTGGAGTGCTGGTAAATGCTTTGTGTTTTTATGTAAAATATTTCCTAAACAAAAAATGTTAAAAGTACATGTCCTCTGTAGTAAACTGATATCTATATATATGAATCATTCAAGCCTAAAGTCTAGTAATAAACTGTACTTATGAATAGAGAAACCCTAAATATTCATGCAGTAAAAGTTATGTGGTCTGTTAAAAATGAGTAATTTATGTTTTGGACTTGAAATAAACAGTGTTCTGTAGATAATTCCTCAACTTCAGTTGAATTTTTCTCATTCTCAGGTAGTTTTTCAGGTAGTGTTTGAATGAGGGGACCAGACAGTGCTGGTATTGTTCCTGTTCCTGCTCCCAGTCCCTCCCCCCACACACACTCCTGCTTTTCCAAACTTGCCTGATAATTAGAATTGCTTAAGGTACAGATTCTTAGCCTTCAATCCAGACCTACCACCTGCTAAGCCAGAATCTAAAGAGAATGGGCCTCAGAATTTATTTGTAAGGAATGCCTCAGGTAATTGTTATGAACAGGAACTCTTAGGAAACACTAATTTTTCAAGTTAGTATTGACCATCTTTGTCAGGCACTTGAAATGGCCTTACTCAGGTAATTTTGATCTGATTCCCTTCATTTGGTTTTGTGTCATTCACGAGACTTCACAAAATTCTAATGTATGATTTTAGAAAACAGCAAATTTTGATAGTCTTTAGATTTTTATCTTTGGGTAGCATTTCCAAGTTGGCATATCTCCCACATTAAAGCTATACTCTATGTACTAGCCAGTTTCTCTGCATTAGGAAATGAACCCATAACAGTTACAGATCAGGTTTTTAAAACCTTTACCATGGTGCTAAGGCTGCTTGTGTTTCCTAACAGTAATTCTACCTGCCTTTCTGCAGGTAGATCTGTTTCTGCAGGGAGATCTGCAGAATCCAACATTACACATACCTTTACCCACATTCTCGAAGCTAATTTGCTGAATTACCACTGGGAGATACTTTGTTCAGTAGAAAACTTGATATTGAATCGGGCTGTCTTTATCCAAGTATTTTACATAACCTCTACTGATAACTGGGAAGTGCAGCAAGTAAGATGTGCCATTAACATGTTAACAGTGTGTAACTACAGAGCTTTTATGGATCAGAATAAGCGGGTAATACTGTAGCAAAGAATTTGTAAAACTTGCAAGTTGCTTTGAGCATATTGAAAATAAGAGTCATGGAATATTGTAACAATGATATTGAATGAATTGTTCAAATTCTTCTAATTAAAAGAGCAAATGCTTAAAAGATAACTTTTGAGTATCTATGTTCCATTAAGGTCAGCTATCAATTTGTTAGATGATATTCATCACAGATTATTGTCTATTTGGCTATGGCAAGAAAGTTCCAATAAAGACCTCCCAGTTTTCCTGTTTTTAGGCAAAATGCATCATTCCTAGGCACTATCAGAAAAGCATGTGCAGAAAAATTGTCATACTCCTGAGTCACTTTGAGTACCAGCTTTGCATTTGTTCTACCACCACTAGTGGTTGAGAGAACATTTGGGCTGCCTGCAATTACTCCATTCAAGAGAGCACTTGACATGCTATGAACACTGGCTTATTCCCACAATTTTTCTTTTACTGTATCCACATAAGAAAACCACATCATGATGTTTAGTGTAAGAAGACTGATCAATATTTGCATATGCCTTTAAATACTCTGAAAGCATGATTTTAGTGGCTGCATAGTGTTGTTCCCAAATAATAAAGTTTTTAATGAAACTGCAGGAAGCTCTGTAGCAGGACGAGAACCCCTCAGACACCAAGTTGTGGAAGGAAAGGGCTTTATTCAGCTGGGAGCATCGGCAGACTCATGTCTCCAAACACCAAGCTCCCTGAGTGAACAATTCCTGTCCCTTTTAAGGGCTTACAACTCTAAGGGGGTCCACGTGAGAGGGTCGTGATCGACTGAGCAAGCAGTGGGTACGTGTCTGGGAGCTGCATGCACTGGTAATCAGAACAGAACAGGACGGGGATTTTCACAGTGGTTTTCCATGCAATGTCTGCAATCTATGGATAACATAACTGGTTAGATCAGGGGTCAATCTTCAACTACCAGGCCTGGAATGCAGTGCTGGGCTGTCTTACTGATTTCACTTCTGTCTTTTCTTTAACTCCTACTTTTCCTTTGAGGCAGAAATGAGGGGTGGTCTCCTTCCTTATTCCCCCATATTAAGAACCTCACTCATTAGTGGGAGTTCTCACTTTCATCCTCACTACCCATGTCTTCTTGCAAGACAGATCAATAGTGATTGATTTAGTACACTTGTGCTGAAGCATTTTGGTGAACTAAGGTAACGATGAAGCTTTTTATTTGAAGAAGTACAGGTAGCAAGTAAGGGAGCAGTAAGCAGCTTCCTATTACTATTATAACTCCTATTATAAGAGTTTTAAATCCTCCTAGTGCTGGGAACCATTTTCCAAACATGGCCCCAGGATCAAATCCATGTCACACTTGCATGGGCACATCTGCCAGTTTTGTCATATTTCTAACTATGTCTTCAACTACTTGCCCTTGATCATCTAAGTGTAGACAGCAATTAGTAAGGTTAAATTTCCTACAGACCCCTCCTTCAGCTGCTAGAAAGTAGTTGAGAGCCGAGCTATTTTGATAGATAGCATTTCTCACTGAGGTTCTTGCTGGGCCAGAATAGTCAAGGCTCTGCTGGTTTTATTAGTGATTATTTCTAAGACAGCTTGTAACCGCATGATTTGGTAGAGCATGCAAATGGGGATCTGGTATCCCCACAAGCCATCTTGTGCCCAAGTAGCAGGCCCATAGTACTGTATGATTCTTTCAAGGGGCCACTCATCATATTTCCAGTCACCTATAGATATGTTTCTCTTTTCTTGGAAAGCATAGACTGGGAAAACTAGAAGTTTGCCTGTTTTTATGGGCACTAGGAAAAAGGATGGGTTATAGCACACATCAGGCTGGTCACTTCCTGGGCTACATACCTTGGATAGTATAGCATTATACAAACAAGTTCCTTTTAGAGTCCCGGTACACTTATAATAACCATAAAATAATAGGACTGTAGCAACCTTTCGTCCTACCTTAGTGACTTGATGTATATACTGAGAATACTCCTCAGTCTGAGGACTCCAAGGTTCCAGATTCAAGATACCTATCCAGTCTTACTGGGTATCTCTACCTGACTGTTCCTGAAACTTCAAGATAACTTGCTTCTGCTATTATAGTCTGTTAGTGAGTTTCTATACTCTCCTGACAGGTCTTCCTGCATTTCATTGTTCTCATTAAATGTATGATTCCTGTTCATCTGAAACTCTAATTTGGCCTTGTTGCTTCCCTCCTTAAAGGCCTTCAGTAATGACCGATCTTCTAAACAAAAAGACAACGCTCAGGGCCTTCTATACCCACCTCTTCACCAGTTCCCAGTTCACAGTGTGCTACATAAAACCACTTCCAACTTGGTTCTGGGGTAGCTTCCAGAATATACCCTTAGCTGCTTACTCCATTCTTCAGTCTGGATTATACTCTTCCACACACTCAAGGAGAGGATGCCCAACTGTTTTTCTTTTAACAAAGCACTATTCAATGCCTTTGAAATCCTACCTGGGGAGCCCTTTGCCCCCTTCCACTGTGTCCCTGGCCTCCAGCCCCACCTCCCCCACCACACAATTCCTTGCTAATTTGCTTAGTCTTAGAGACTCAGTCTCAGACTCAATGTCCCCAGACTGAATTAGGGAGCCCTCATTCTGTACTTTCATAATATCACAGGGCTACTTTTGTGTCATTGAATTTACTATGTTGTAATTATCTCCTCTGATAAGCTAGGGACGGGATTTATACTCATTTTAGGCGCAGTGTTTTTCCCAAACTTAATATACTGCTGGCTACACAGTGTTTGATCAAAATATTTTTGTTAAATGAATTGATAAAATGAGAGGGTAGACCAGTAACAGTAGTTTTTACACTGACCTCCAAGGAAACATCAATGTCTAAGAGAGCCTAGGGGCTGCATTAGAGCAGTACCTCTTTTCCTGTTTGTTTTTTATTGGGTTTACAATTAAGAATTTTAAGGGTTTTATGCTACCAAAAAAAAAAAAAAGTTAGAAAGCCACGGGACTCAATGACCTCTGATACCTTTTCAGTTGATTTTTATTTTTGTTTTGTTTTGAAACGGAGTCTTGCTCTTTTTGCCCAGATCAGAGTGCAATGGCTCGATCTTGGCTCATCGCAACCTCTGCCTCCCAGATTCAAGAGATTCTTCTGCCTCAGCCTCCCAAGTAGCTGGGATTACAGGCATGCACCACCATTCCTGGCAAATTTTGTATTTTCAGTAGAGGCGGGGTTTCTCCATGTCGGTCAGGCTGGTCTCAAACTCCCAATCTCAGGTGATCTGCCCACCTCGGTCTCCCAAAGTGTTGGGATTAGAGGCGTGAGTCACTGCACCTGGCACCTTTTTGGATTATGAGTACTATTCAAGGGCAGACCCATGCAGTCATAAATATCTAGCATAGCTCAATGACTGCAAAATACAGATTTGTCTTCCTGACAACTTGATGAAGGTGGAAACCACAGTGCAACCCTGACCTGAGTGCCTATGTAGTCAAAATTGTTCTGCAGCAACTGCAGCTTAGGCATCATTGCAGGAGGGGAGAGGACGCCCAATTGTTTTTCTTTTAACAAAACACTATTCGATGCCTTTGAAATCCTACCTGGGGAGCCCTTTGCTCTCTTCCACTGTGTCCCTGGCCTCCAGCCCCACTACCCCCAACACAGAGGCACTCCTTGTTGTTCCTATTCTATTCCAGTTGCAATTTAGAAAAAGACTAGTTAAAATGAGAAGAAGATTTAAATTTGATCTTCCCAAAGACAAACTGCAATGTAGTGAGAGTACAATGAAAATGGCCCAAACTGACAGGTTTTCCTGGGAAGCAACGCCTTTTTAGTAGGGAAAGACCTTTCGCCTTTAAAATAGTGCTAACAATGAGAAAGGAAAACAAAAGCAAGATAAGGTAGACAAGGTAGGAATAAGTAACCATTGTTATGTAAAAAAAATGTAAGAGCAAGCATTTTAATTCCTTCTGTGTTTCAGAATCTGTAGTGAAAAGCAGGCCCTTGAGGGGATCTGCTGCTTTGAGCAAGTTCTTAACTTGGCTGAGCCTAATTTTCCACGTGCATGGAAAAGGACTAGTTCTAAGTATTTTTAGATAATATATAATTGTCTTATTTAAAATAATCTGAATAACCCTTTGTTAATTATACTGACAGTCCTAAATCTGAAAAATAATCACTAGCATTCCCACAGTTCATCTATCAGCAACATAGTAGTGATGTGTTTACATTTAGTCCCACAGCATCGATGCAATATTAAAGTTTAGCAACAATGCCAGGAGTCACCATTTCCACATTTATTAATATTCTTACATGCCCAACTCACAACTCATTAGGACTATGGACTTGTGGGGGGGGTTATCCTGAAATCATTTGCATGACTTGATCATTTGTAAATGAAATATCAGAGATGGAAGTGAGAGATTACATTGAATTGTGAAAACACCTCATTACTGGCCATCTTCACTGTAGAACAGTAGAGTTCATTGTGCATGTTAGCTATTTTTAAATTGGAAGCAAAATTGAAAATGCCAGATGATGGCAATGAGTTCACCAGTGTGTTTCCTGTGTAGCTTCACTAATTTGTTTGCATTGTTTTATTATAGTTGGCCGCCTTTCAACCATCACGAAATAATTCAGAATGACTTCACAAGCCACCTTGTGTTAGGCAAAACTAGTAATTAGAATGGCTAAATACATTGCAAATATGCTGTTGAAAGATTTTCCTCAAATGACTGGTCAACTGAGTCTTAAAGCAAATTAAAACTTCAGTCATCCTAAATTTTTAAAATCAGTGCTCTTTGGAAATAGACGGGAAAAAAATCAATCACTAGACTCATTCTTGAGCAGACAGAATTTAGTTCAAATTGGAATCTGCTCATGCTGGTTATTTTTATATCAACTTGACCAGTCTAGGGTGCCCAGGGGTTTTGTCAAACACTAGTCTAGATGTCTCTGTAAAGATATTTGTAGATGTGGTTACAATTTATAATCATTTGACTTTAAGTAAAACAGATCACCCTCCATAATGTGGATGGGCCTGATCCAATCACTTGAAGAACTTAAGAGCAAACAGGTTTCCTGAAAGAAAAAAAAAAAAGCTGTTCTTCCTCAGTATTTCAACACAGAAGCCCTGCCTGAGTTTTCAGCCTGTTGGCCTGCCCTGCAGATTTTGGACTCAAGACTGCAGCATCAGCTCTTACCTGAATTTCTGGCCAACCAGCTCTACAGATTTCAGACTTGACAATCACGTGAGCCAATTCCTTTAAACAAATATAGACAGAGACATATTTAGATATCTATCATCTCCTCTTAATTCTGTTTCTCTGAATACCCTAATATACTATTTCGTTAGTAGTACACTATAAGATTTTTTAAAGTTTTACTTCACTTTTGTAATAAAATAACAAAACCCTCTTCATTCAATACTTAATACTTGATCTGATATGGCCACCTGGGCTTCAATTTCTGCACTATGAAAGACATTTCAGCCCTAAACTGTAAAACATTTACCAGTATACCCCCCAATATTCCAGATAAAATCTGAAATATCTTCTCATCTAATTACCTAAAATAAGATTTCATAAGATGTCATGAGACTGACCAAGAGGAAAGATGAAATGATTAATACTTCTGATCTCAATGACACCAAAGTCTCTGTGACATATAGGTTGAGGAGCATAATATAATAATTTTATTTAGAACCACTTATATTGACCTCAAGATTGATTTTTTAAAAATATTTTAAAAAGTAATTGTAAATATATTTAACAATAGAAGTAACATGAATTCCTTCTCTTTGGGGATGCAGGGACCAAAAAACCTCAAACATTGCAGCTAATGGAACATTTGAATTAACCCTGCCTCATCTCCAATTCCTGATTGCTCTCCAAAGATGACCACGATTTTCGATTTAGTCTGTATCTTTCTGACCTTGTTTTTCTTTTTTTAAAAACCATTTTGATCTTTTAACATGAATTTGAATTGCATTTTATGAATAATAAATGATTCCTTACATCCCACACCAAATATATTTCATTATTACTGTTAATTCCTTCAAATCCTTTCCCCATATACAGAAGCAAATGCCACAATTAATTATGTGTGTGTGTATGTGTGTGTGTGTGTGTAATAGAAATGACATATATATATGTCTGTATGTTACCTGCGGCAAATCTGTACAAGTCTGCAGCATCCTCAATTCTTGTCTCCTCAGAAGAAAGAATTCAACTGAGGGACATAAGGCAGAGAAAGAGAACAAGGTCAAGTTTTAAAACAGGAGTGAAAGTTGATTAGAAAGCTCTAAAGCAGGAACAAAAGGAAGGAAAGTACACCTGGAAGAGGGCCAAGCGGACAACTTTTTGTTTGTTTGTTTGACATTTTGACTTGGGGTTTTATATGTTGGCATATGTTTAGGGTCTTCTATTCCTTCTCGCCTAATTCTTCCCTTGGAGAGGAATGGGTGAGCTGTCCGCATGCGCAGTGGCTGCCAACACTTGGGAGGGGATCATGCACAGCGTGTTTACTGCAAATGTATGCACACTTACTTAAGGCATTCTTCCCTTTCCAGCCAAATGTCCCTAGGAAGTCATATACCAGTTAAACTCTGCTATTTTGCCTCTTAATGCACATGCTTGAGCTCACTCGCTCACCTCCTGAGATCTTATCGGGAAGCTGCTGATCACCAGTTTCAGGTTTTTTCTGTCTACAGGGAGACTGACTTTCCCTGGTGCTAAGACCAATTATTATTTTAGAGAGACTGTTAACAACCACCTGACCATCACCTGATGGTCACCTGACATTCCTGGTGTGTGTGTGTGCCCAGGGCGGGAGTGCAGGGGAGCCCTTTCCTGCCCTGCTCATGTCTGACTTGCTACGTACTGTAACATGTATATATAAAAAAACACTCAATTGTTAAGTTTAATAACAAGCCAAATTATAAACATTGCATCTCTATACAGAACAAATCTATCTGATGTTTGTTAAGGAACATATGAACTCCTGAAATCTGGGATATTGGATAAATATAGTAAGAAGAAGCACAGCTGAGAACCAAAAAGGTGACAATTCATATTTCAAAGAAAATTACAGGTTAGTCTTGTGAAAGGAAAATAAATTCTTGGGGCCCCAGAATCACTAAGCTAAAGGAAAAAGTCATACTGGGAACTGCTTAGGGCAAACCTGCCTCCCATGCTATTCAAAGTCACCCCTCTGCTCACTGAGATAAATGCATATCTCATTGCCTCGTTTGGAGAGGCTTATCAGAAACTCAAAAGAATGCAGCCGTTTTTCTGTTATCTACCTATGACCTGGAAGCCCCTCCCCACTTCAGGTTGTCCTGCCTTCACCTCGAGTTGTCCCACCTTTCCAGTCTGAACCAATATGCCAATGTACATCTTACACATATTGACTGATGTCTTATGCCTCCATAAAAATGTATAAACTCAAGCTATGCCCCTACCATGTTGGGGACATGTCATCAGGATCTCCTGAGGCTGTGTCACAGGCATGTGTCCTCAACCTTGGCAAAATATACTTTCTGAATTAACTCAGACCTGTCTCAGATTTTCGGGGTTCACATTTTGGTAACCATGAAGGGATTCTGAGTGGAGATGCCCCTGACCTTTGATGAATCTCCTATCAGTGTTTGGCACCATCACGAGCTAACTTTATGGCTCAAACAAATAGGACAATTTGCTGAGGTCTGTGGGTACCCCCTCCATTGAATCCCTGGTCTCCTAAAATCTGGTTGAGATCTAAAGTTTATTTTGCTGCACTACTCCCTTCTTTTGGAGTTTTACTTGCTTCCAAGAAGGAAGGCAAGATTTCTTGTTTCGATGATGGTGAAAGCCAGGTAACTTGTTTCTGGAGTTTGAGCTTGCTCCCAGCAGGGAAGACGAGTTTGAGGATTTTTTTTGTTTTTGTTTTTGTTTTTTTTCTGCTTCTAGGATAATAGAAAGCAGTCTTCAGCCTGAGACCCATTCCTAGGTAAGTAGCTGAGTTGGGGTTTTGTCTTGGCTAAAGTTTAACAACCAGCTGGTTTTAATTTCTCCCTAACATTAGAGCACTAGGTGACCATATTGTTGAGTGTTGTTGTTGTTGTTGTTCATTTCAGTCTTTCTTCTATCAGATTTGACCAACTCTAGCTGATTTGGCCAAATCCAAGTGAGAATTCCAAATTATGGGTAACAAAGTCTCTCAATTTGGCCAAAATTTCTCACAGCTGCAAAAGGGAAAAAAAAAACATCTCCCAAAAAACCATGCACTTGGTTTCTGTGTTTGCTTCCTATTTTAGAAAAAAAAAAAGAAAAAGAAAATAAATGTTTGTTTACTTTTCTTCCACCCTATACCTCCTTCCGCCTTTGCCATCTGCAGTACCAAAAAAATCTAGAGAAGGCTTCTAATTACTTGAACCCCTTTAAAGAATTCAGAACAAAGGTGCCACTCAACCCTTTGGGGTGTTCTGTTATCTTTGTGGAGTTTCAAGAGTCATGGGCAGATTCTTCTTAGGTCTAAAGCTCTGTTTTCCTATATTGCATGACTTGACCTCTTTGGCTTTAGGGGTACCAGAGATGACCTTATAGTGTGAGAGGAATTGACCTTGGCATATGTAATAGTGGACAAGAGCTACCAAGCAGGGGTGGCTGAACACAGTTTACAGGAAGTGGTCTTGGCTGGCCTTTTTTGTCTCCCAAGAAGTTGTTCTTTAAGCATCCTAATTCTAGTTCAGAGACATATTCTAAAGGGTCTTCTCTGTTGCTTTTTCTCCCAAAATAAATCTCTGTTCAGCTTGTCTGTGCACATTTGCATGAGGAACTAAACTGTTGTTCATAGGTAAATGAGAGACTGAGTTTTTTCAGCTCCAAAAGGAAAGGGCATTTGCTCTTCCCAGCCAAAAGGCATTCCCTGGGTAACCGAGGGCCTCATGGGAGGCCTGTGGGTTGACCTCCTGTGACATGCAGCAGCCCCACAGGGAAATTCCAGTAAAAATTAATGTTAAAAAAAGAGTCATCCAGGAAACGCATATAAGAATTGATCACCTTGCGTTTTGAGCCCTTTCAGAGGTGATAGACCTTTGGAGAGAGAAACTGAGACATGTAAGAGGGCAGAAATGGCTCAGTGGTGACACACTGTGTGTGTCCACAAACAGAACACATTGATCCACCACACAAAAACCCTAGGCCACCCCTCAGTTCTTCCTTTTTTTTTTTTTTTTTTTTTTTTTGAGACAGAGTCTAGCTCTGTCACCAGGCTGGAGTTCAGTGGCATGATCTTGGCTCACTGCAACCTCCTCCTCCCGGGTTCAAGCGATTCTCCTGCCTCAGCCTCCCAAGTAGCTGGGATTACAGGCATGCGCCACCACGCCCAGCTAATTTTGTATTTTAGTAGAGATGGGGTTTCACCATGTTAGGCAGGGTGATCTCGATCTCCTGACCTCGTGATCCACCCACCTCGGCCTCCCAAAGTGCTGGGATTACAGACATGAGCCACCGTGCCCAGCATCAGTTCTTCCTTTTAAGAAAAAAAAGTGGGAAACAAATAATCTAAGAATGAAGAGAAAGCAAGGAGAATGACCCCCTTTCAAGCACTCTGTAGGTTTTATGACAACTCTGCTTGCCAGAGTTTATGTAAAATGGAAGTAATAT
>NW_016813944.1:203248-217711 GCF_001698545.2 Rhinopithecus bieti | reverse complement strand
TAACTCTCTGGTTTTTTTTTTTTTTTTTTTTTTGAGACAGAGTCTAGCTCTGTCACCAGGCTGGAGTTCAGTGGCATGATCTTGGCTCACTGCAACCTCCGCCTCCCGGGTTCAAGCGATTCTCCTGCCTCAGCCTCCCAAGTAGCTGGGATTACAGGCATGCGCCACCACGCCCAGCTAATTTTTGTATTTTTAGTAGAGATGGGGTTTCACCATGTTAGGCAGGGTGATCTCGATCTCCTGACCTCGTGATCCACCCACCTCGGCCTCCCAAAGTGCTGGGATTACAGACATGAGCCACCGTGCCCAGCATCAGTTCTTCCTTTTAAGAAAAAAAAGTGGGAAACAAATAATCTAAGAATGAAGAGAAAGCAAGGAGAATGACCCCTTTCAAGCACTCTGTAGGTTTTATGACAACTCTGCTTGCCAGAGTTTATGTAAAATGGAAGTAATATGGTCTTTGTGCACCTTTACATTAAGGAAAAAGAACCCTGCAGTTGACCTAAGTTCTCTTTTCTCTATTTTCTTTTCTGCCTGCTTTAAATCTGCTGTTTTCTATTAAGATAAAAACCACTGTTTGGATCCAACAGGTTCTTTTTGCAAGCCAGTGAATTTGATTTATCTCATGGCTAAAGTTCTGAAGTAAAAGCCGTAGGATCTTTGTGTGTGTGTATTTGTGTGTTTGTGTATATATTAAAAGGCCTTTATAATTTCTGTAATTTTATGTTTAATTGGCAATTAAATCCATTTTAGTTTTTCTCTAGCACATGATACTTTTTCTCTTTGTACTTTATGAGGTGTATTTTGCTATTTCATTTTCACCTGAGTTGTTTCCTTTAATATGCAAATTTAAGGCTATTTAGCTGACAACTGCCTAGGGTAGTAAAGCAGGTTATCAATAATTTGAAAGTCTAAGATAGAATAAAAAGGTTTTTATGACTCTATAAGATGTACTTCTATTGGCATGCCTAATATGTCCACGTATTTACATGCTGTGTACACAATGTTTAACTACTGAATATATACAAAAGACCTCTAATTAATTGGCTTAAGAAAACAAAAGTGTCTGAATAAAATACTTTATCAGGAAAAAAGAAAAAACTAGTCAAATGCTTTTTCAAATTTAAATAACTCAAGTAAAATCTTTAATAAATAAGCTATCTTTGAAATTATTGGTAAAGTAATATTAGAAATGTCTTAAGAATTGCCAGCATACATTTTTGTTTGCATTTATTAAACAAATAATTTCATCGTTATACCTGCCAAATCATCTAAGGTGTCAAAATTTGGCATAGGGGTTACAAAACTAGAAACCCAGCCCAAAACAGAATGATCTCTGCTTGTGTAATCTATAATAAATAAGACATTGATATTCATTTAAGAAAAATAGCTACATCTTGAATTTAGTAAAATTACCACAACTTCTAATCTTGTGGCTTTAGGCAATTTAGTCCACAGGTAGTAAGGTTTGTTTTGGGAAGGGACTATTACCATTTGTTTCAAAACTAAACTATAAACAAAGTTCCTCATCATAATTTAGAATCTACAGTTATATTAAATTAAATAATATATATTTTATTATTTGAGTATTTTTTCCAATAAAATATATTTGTAGGGAAACATTCTTTCTAAAAAAAGTGTGTTCATTTTAAAAAGGTTAACAATTTTTGTCTAAATCAAAGCTTATATAAATTTTATGTATAAGACAAGGTAAAAGGAACCAGGAAATAAGAGAGATGTAAAGAAAGTTATAAAAATAAAGAGGTGGTTTTTTGAGGGGGAAGAAAGCTTAAAGAGAAATAATTTTATGTGAGAAAGAATCTTGTATGGTAGATTTAGTCCTAGAATAAAATGACTACTGTTGAAGAAAGAAGGATGTTTAGGACAAACCAGAAAGTCCAAGCACGTCATGAATGGTCTGTGTAAGTCACAAGAGGATTTATTTTAAAAAAGCAAAAACTTTTATCAAGCTGTCTATTAATTAAAGAGAAATTACAATTGTCTTTCTAGGGATTATGCTTGAGGTAAAAAAAAAAAAAAGAAACTTACACACTAAATAATTTGTTGGAACAATTAATTTTTTTAAATCCAAAGTTCAACTTTCATTGCATCTCTCCATTTTTAGTTTTCTCTCCCCTTTTAAAGGGTACAAAATAGTAACACTCTCCTTCAACTCATTTTCAGTTCATATAAGTTTTTTTCCTCTAGTTCTGTTTGTTGTGGCCTGATGATAAAGGTCTAAAGGAAATGTTTCTTCGACATGAATAATTACTGTTGCAGTTGCAGAGGTCTTTTTCTTTTTTTTCTGTTTTGGTAACTTGCCCCAACAGATTTTTTACGGTTTACCAAAACAATTCCTATTTTGACCAATCATTATTAAGTTGTTTGGCTTTGGGAAAAGAAAAAAGATTTAATTTTTTTTTTTTTTTTTTTTTTTTTTTTTTTTTTTGAGACAGAGTCTTTTTCTGTCACCCAGGCCGGAGTGTAAGTGGTGAGATCGTTGACTTCCTTGCAAGCTTCCGCCTTCCAGGTTCATGCCATTCCCCCTCCCTCAAGGCCTTTCCCGATAGCTGAGGACTAACAAGGCGCCTTGCCCACCACCCACCCAGCTTACATATTTTCTTTTGTTGTTTTTAGTAGGAGTTTCAGGGGTTTTTTCACCATGTTAGCCAGGATTTGTCTTCGATCTCCTACCTCATTGATCTGCCCAACCCTGGGCCTCCAAAAACACTGGGATTACAGGCGTGGAACTACCTAAAATAAATTTTTTTTTTTTTAAAATTAAGGTTTATTAATTGTCCATGTATTTTTTGTTTTGTGCTTTAAAAGTACTGGTGTTGACATTGAAGTTTACAGGGCTTGGACTTTCCTGCGATCAAAAACGGGGACCCCCCAAATTCCTTGTTAAATCTTAAAGAACACTAACAAGCAGTTAGAGCTCATCTTTCAGGACCCAGTAAAAGAAGATGCCAATCAAAATATTACTGCAGCCGGGCGCGGTTGGCTCAAACGCCTGTGAAATCAGCACTTTTTGGGAGGCCGAAGGCGGGGCAGATCACGACAGGGTCCAGGAAGCATCGAGACCATCCTGGCAAAACACAGGTGGAAAACCCCAAATTTCCTCTACTCAAAAATACAAAAAAAAAATTAAGCCGGGCATGGGCGGGGCAACCTGTAGTCCCGAGCTTCTCGGGGCAGCTTGAGCAGGGAGAAATGGCGTTGAAAACCTGAGTCGGCGGAGCCTTTGCAGTTTGAGTTGGAGATCGCGCACTTGCATCCAGCCTGGGCGACAGAGCAAGACTGCCATCTTCAAAAAAAAAAAAAAAAAAAAAAAAATATTAATATACATAATACTATATATATAATTTTATATTACCACCACTGCATTCCTGAAGTGACAACAGGCCAGAAAAAATAAAACAAAAGCTATTCAACTCCTTTTCAAGGGCCCCACGGACTTTATCACAGAAGAGATGGGACAATGCTGTGACAGTTTTGACTGCTTTTCTTGAGGCGTTGGTTTTGTTTGGCTTGAGTCTTTGAGTGAGTCTTGTGGCCCCTGCGCTGAGATTGTAAATGCCAATTTTGACGGAGAGGAGAAAATAAGTTTCAGTTTCCCTATAATTAATCATTGATGTCAAAGGCACACTGTACAAGGATTCAGGCATATGGGCCCCTATGTCAGAGGCGGTTCACAAGGTTTTCTTGAAGCAGGTTAACCAACCTTTATAAAGTTATAAAAGATTAGGAGAGAAGTCTTATAGCGAGGTTAGTATCGGTACAATAAAGATTAACTTTTTTTTTTTTTTTTTTTTTTTTTTTGAGGCGAGAGTCTCGCTCTGTCGCCCGGTCGGGAGTGCAGTGGCCCGATCTCAGCTCACTGCAAGCTCCGCCTCCCGGGTTTGCGCCATTCTCCCGCCTCAGCCTCCCGAGTAGCTGGGACTACAGACGCCCGCCACCTCGCCTGGCTAGTTTTGTATTTTAGTAGAGACGGGGTTTCACTGTGTTAGCCAGGATGGTCTCGATCTCCTGACCTCGTGATCCGCCCGTCTCGGCCTCCCAAAGTGCTGGGATTACAGGCTTGAGCCACCGCGCCCGGCCAAGATTAACATTTTATAGATTTTTTATAAAATTTTGAAAACAAATTTAATTGGCTTCATGCTGTTTTATTAGGGCTTATTGCTTAGAAAATTAAGTCCCCTCTCTCAAAGAGTGAAGTTTTTTTTGTTTTTTTTAATCCTCGAGTTAGCACTTTGGTCAAATTAATGACTTGTTTTACAAAGACCTGTGATATCAAATGTTTTAAACCTTTGATATTTGACAAACTTTTCGAAACCAAATTATAAATTATGTCTTTTTCTGACCTAATTAAACCTTTAAGATATTAGGTTCCCTAAAGTCCAAAATGACATAATTTCGCTTATTTGGTATAAAATTATACAGGAAACATTGTCAAATATGAAATGGTGTTTGATTTCTTTGGGCTGTATTTGTATAAATATGCCATTGGTATGTGCTCCAAAATTATGGGAAACTCTTATAATTCTGATATGACTTAGTATACATTATTAGTAATAATTACAATTGCTATGTTAAATTTTTGTGTGCCATAGAGGTAAAAATTTCCTTGTCAATTGCGTTCTCAACTATGGCTGCCCTAAAACACTTTGTCATCCATGGACAATCATTGTCTTGTTTTGGTCCTTTTTAGAAGGTGGTTTTATAAGCAGCTATAAAACTCTAACAGGTGCTTTGGAATACAAGTGTTTGAAAACTTTGGAGATTGTGACATCAGAATAGAAGAAAAACTTTTAGGACTCATAGAGAACAAAAATGTTCATGAATATCAAGCAGAACAGAAATTAACTACATGGACTGAACTAATAGCAGACAGAAGTAATCTTTTGACTTTTGCTTAAGACATTGCTGATCCTTTGTTTTATTTTTTCAGAGTAAAGGAAACTTTCCTTTTGAACTATTGACAGCTTTTAATAATTTAGTATGCTCCTGTGAACAAAATTTAGAACATATTGATTTCTCTCTACCTGATTTCTCCAAAATTTGGGAACTATTTTTGAGTATTCTTAACTAATGGTAATCTGGTTATGTGCATAAATGCAGTAAGAATCTGTTTTCGTTTATAACAGAACACAACTGGGGAAACTGGTTATTTTACCAAGGCTTTGACTGGAATGCTGTGCCTTCCTTTAAGGAATCAAACTTGACTTATGGGAAAACTGGCCTCATATCTTGTATATCCAGTTCCTGTACAGGGTTTCTGACCTGTGGTAAGTGAAGAATGTCACTTTCTGACAGGTACAGGAGCCCCAAGTTTATCTTGGAATCTCAAGAGGAGAGGAATTCACCCAACTTATAGGTATTTGATGGTACAAATCCATGGCTGGATTCGGCTTTAAAAAAAAGTATTCTCCAAGTTTCCTTCTATGAAACAAAGTTCCATCAAAGCCAATTTAAAAGCCTATGTAAGAAAATAATTATTCCTGCTGCACTGTATACAAATAATCGGGCCAAGTATAATAAAGCAAACCAATCCTACCATGCTTTGTCTTTACTAAAATGGAAAACTGGAGAGAGAAAATTATTTTCAAAACTACAGTATACCTGCTGTTAGATTCTAGTCTTGCCTAATGTTTTCAATGTTAATTATTTTCTGCAGTTTGGACTGAATTCTAATTTTCTTGGCTATAAGTCTTCAAAATAATGTTTTCCTTTTTTTCCTTCTTTTTTCCTCATTTTTCCTAATTTGGAGTCACTGAAAACTAAGCTGTGCTTTCGTAAAGCCCTGTGAACTGAAGCTAGGCAACTTAACCTTCAGAAGAAAATAATAGCAACCGATTTACATACATAAGCCACTTTCACACCTACCTACTGATGTATGGACTTCAGAGTAATATGGCCTACACTGATTTTCCAGGATTGTTCTTTTATTGTTTGTTTTGCTTTGTTTTATTGAAACAGAATTCAGCTCTGTTGCCCAGGCTGGAGTACAGTGGTGTGATCTCAGCTCACTGCATCCTTCACCTCCAGGTCCAAGCAATTCTCCTACCTCAGCCTCCTGATTCACTGGGATTGCAGGCATGTGCCACTGTGCATGGCTGATTTTTTGTATTTTTAGTAAAGACGGGGTTTCACTGATCTCAAACTCCTGACCTCAAATGATCCACCCGCCTTGGCCTCCCAAAGTTCTGGGATTACAGGCATGAGGCACCACATCTTGCCTTCCAGAATTGTTCTTTGGCTTGTTGTTTTTCTTCCTTCTTACCCATCTAGGAATAAACCATCCCAGCCATGACAGATCAGAGGAAACCTAAGACCAGAGACTCATTTTCTCCTAAAATGCTTTCTCCAAAAGATTTTTTAAAAGAAAAAGGGGGAAATGTGAAAGGAAAATAAATTTTGGGGCCCAAAATCACTAAGCTAAAGGGAAAAGTCAAACTGGGAACTGCTTAAGGCAAACCTGCCTCCCATTCTATTCAAAGTTACCCTGCTGCTCATTGAAACAAATGCGTATCTGATTGCCTTATTTGGAGAGGCTAATCAGAAACTCAGAAGAATGCAACCATTTGCCTCTTATCTACCTATGACCTGGGAGCTCCCTCCCTGCTTCAATTTGTCCTACCTTCACCTCGAGTTGTCCCACCTTTCCAAACTGAACCACTATGCCCCTACCACCTCGAGCAAATGTCATCAGGACCTCCTGAGGCTGTCACAAGTGCATGACCTCAACCTTGGCAAAATAAACTTTCTGAATTAACTGAGACCTGTCTCAGATTTTCAGGGTTCATAGTCTCTAATTCACTTATATTTTATTCTGTAGGATTTTAGTAACCAAAGTAAACTACAAAAATGTAGAAAAGTAGACTTTAGCCACTATATTTGAAAAGTATGTGAAATAACAGATAGTATTTAATTTTACTCTTAAATGTTTAAGAACATTAGGGATTTCATCTCATCAATCACAATTCATTGTTTGACATTTGAATTTTCCTCCCTATTTCATCACTTTATAACCTGACTGAGGAAAATTTAAAAAACAACAACTTGATTTGAAAGTCTGGGTCACATGTATTTAACTCTTCCTCAAATATAGTTATTTCTCATATCCCAACTTAGAAAGGTAGCATCACAGAAAACTGCATTGACTTCAACATGAAGTGGTCTTAGGTTAACTGCTTTGGAGAGGAAAGGAAGAGAGAGAGAGACTAAGGATTTATCAGCTGCAAAAGCTGAATAGTCATTTGAATACCAGTGGTGTCGCATTTGCCTAACATCTGGGACATGACTGATCTTTTTTCTAACCATTTGTATTAGTCCATTTTCATGTTGCTGATTAAGACATAACCCAGACTGGGAAGAAAAAGAGGCTTAATTGGACTTACAGTTCCACATGGCTGAGGAGGCCTCAGAATCATGGTAGGAAGCAAAAGGTACTTCTTACATGGCAGCAGCAAGAGAAAATGAGGAAGAAGAAACTCCTGTTAAACCCATCAGATCTTGTGAGATTTACCCACTACCATGAGAATAGCACGGGAAAGACTGGCCTCCATGATTTAATTACCTCCCCCTGGGTCCCTCCCACAACACATGGGAATTCTGGGAGATACAATTCAAGTTGAAATTTGGGTGGGGACACAGCCAAACCCTATCAGCATTTGTATTCATGTAGCTATACCTATGAAAAATATTGCAGAGCTTATGGTCCAGAATCTGTAGACAAACTGCCTGGGTTTAAATCCTTGCTCCATCACTTATTAGCTGTATGACTGAGCAAGTCACTTAACTTCTCTGTGCCCTAGTTCTCAAATTTGTAAAATGAAGATAATAATAGTGCCAGATTTGTAGTGTTGCTTAGAGGATCAAATGAGTTCATGCATGTGAAGCACTTAGAACAGTCTCAAGCACATCGTGAGCACTATAAAGTATTAGCTATTTTCATCCTCCTCTTTTTTTCCTAACATCAATGGCATCCTACTGTGTGCTATTCTGCAGACTTATTTAATTCATTAATGTATTTTGGAAATAGTTCTAAAGTATTACAGGTAAAATCTGCCTCTTTTTTTTTAACTACTTCAAGTCTAATTTTCCATATAATGATTTCAAAGCTCCTTAGTACCTAAAAGAAATGTCTACATTTACCACAATAGCTTACTTCTTTTGATTCAGTGAACTAAAGTAGGGGGGAAAGTGCTTGATAAACTAAAGCGTGTTACGGAAATGTTAAGTGTATGTCTGTCTTCACCAGGTGTCCAGTGGGAAAGGAGGTGAGAAGAGTCTCCTATGCCTGGGACGGACCCATTATCACTCATGGTAGCCTCCATTCATCTTGGAGTCCTGCCTACATTTCCTAAAGACAGTGACTCACCAGAGATGTACAGCAGAATAGTTGGCAAAGTTGCCATTCTCTGACTGTCCCATCTCTCCCTGCCAGCAACTTAAGTTGCTGTTTCACTACTTTGAATGAACCTTCATGTGTAGAGTTATTTTGTTTTTTGTTTGGTTATTTTTTGCTTGTTTGTTTCTTACAAGCTCAGAGTGGAAGCTATGTGTGTGTTTAAAGAAAGGCAAAGGGAGCTCTATGATTGACATGGTAAGGTGACTGGCACAGTGGGGATCTGCTTTCAGAGTCTACTTCCAGGGCGTAGCCTCCTCCGGAATCAGAAAGTATTAGGAACTGTGCCACCTCATCTCGTGCTCTTGGCCTCCATGCTGTATGAGTCTTCCACACCTCAAACACTAGGGAGGACAAAATAAAAGGGCACCGTGGCAGGGGAGAGTGAGAGAGGGCTTCCTCTGATCTTCCTGGCATTCATTCCCCTCAAGCTATCTCTCAGGTGGTCTTTCTGCTGTCACAGCACCTGGTACACACCTGGTACCAAGCAGACATGCCGCAAATATTTACTGATTAGAGCAATGACTTGATTGAACCTTCACTTGCCATAGCAGGACAAAGTGTATTTCACATTTTAAAAAGGTTGGGGAAAGGATTCTGCTAGCAACATAGACATTTAAAAGCAGAAAAACAACTAAGATAAGAGAATTATGTGAGGAAAATGAAATTTTTTTGTGTGTTTTTAAATGTAGCAGGAAAGGAATACACTGGAAGGAAAAAATAACCTGGAAAGGATAGCGATTTGCTGGCGGGCACTCTAACAACCCAAAAAGACATGACTCGCTCCCAGCACCTTTTGGCCTTGGAAGCTTCTGACAAAGTGCAGCACGCCTTGGGTAGAAGTCCTGCTGGGGGCCAATTCCTGGAGGAGAGTGAGCAGGGCTCCAGAAAGGGATCCAGAGGCTGCTGAAGGGAGGCCCACCCAGAGGGCCAGAATTTCCAGCCCCTATTCCTTTTCAGAGTAGGCTCCGGGGACCTACAATTCCTTTTATGATTCATTCTCAGGAAAACTCTTCTGCCCTCATTTTGCCACATGGCCACCACTGCATTCTCCTTGACTTTGACAGCAGGACTCCACCCCACCCTGGGCTTGTACCTCAGGACTCATAGTTTCTTCCTCAGCCAATGCAAAAGTGGCTGCCCCCAACATTCGTGGGCCTCTTTCCTCACTCCCATACACACCTGAGCAATCTCTGCCACTCCCCTGACTGTCACCTCCATCTTTGACCTGATGACTCTGTCCCGGGCGCCGACCTTAGTGCTCTTTGCCCACTGAGTCCCTCCTTGTGATGGCCCACAGATTCCCCCAGTTTGGTGTGTTCAAGACATTCATCAGCTTCTCCACTAAAAAAGAAAACAAACCATCCATCCTCTGGCCTTCCCGTTTGCCAACAGCACTGTCCTCAGTCACCCACGCCAGAAACCTGGAGTCTTCCTTGGCCCATGCTCTCTCCTCCACATCCACCCACCCGCCCAGCTCTGCCAAATATAACTCCTCATCATCTTAGAAGGCCTCTGCATTTCTTCACCTCCCACTCCCTCTCAGGGATCTGTCCCCACAGTTCCATATATTCTCTTAAACACACATTTAAGATTGCTCCACTGACAAAATGTCTCTCTTTCCAGTGGTTCCCTGTCCCCAGAGGACAAACTGCAAGCTGTTAGCATTACATTCATGGCCCTTCATCACTGGGCCTCCGCTGCCATCTTCAATCTAATCTCTCATCCTGCACTCCAGGTGGTACAGCGCCCTAGGCCTTCTCTTGCCTCTGCACCTTTGCACATCTCATCTCATCTTCTAGGAACTCTCTCGCCCTTTGCCTAGTGAATTCCAATTTTTTTCTTCAAGACTGAGTCCAAGGATCCTTCTCTTTAAAAAGCCTTTACTAACACCACTCCCATGAGCCCTCTGGGGTGAGGTGTGCCTCCTCTGTGCTCCCTTGCTTTGCTCACATACCTCTGTCATAGCATGGCCACCCTGTGTCATCAGCATCTAATCGATTGTCTCTTTCCTCCCTCTCTTAGACCCTCCCCGCATTGCCTGATCTGTTAAGAGCAGAAATTGGCTATCTTTGTGCCTGCTATGGTTTGAATGTTTGTGTCCCCTCCTAATTTCATGTTGAAACTTAATCCACAATGCAACAGCATTAAAATGTGGGGTTATAAGGAGGTGATTAGGCCGTGGGGGTACAGCCCTCACTTTTTAGTGCCTTATAAAGGCTTGCAGGGGCAAGTTTGCCCTTCCACTCTTCTGCCCATGAGAACACAGTGTTTGTCCCCTTTTGCTCTTCTGTCCCTTCTGCCAAGTAACGACATCTAGATGGTACCGTCTATGAACAACTGGCCTTCACCAGACACTGAACCTGCCTTGATCTTGGACTTCCCAGCCTCCAGAACTGTGAGAAAATAAATTTCTGTTTTTCATAAATTATTCAGTCTCATGTTTCTGGTTATAGCAGCACAGGAAGACTAAAACAGTATCTGTACCCCCTAGGACAGTATCTGCTCACAGTTATTAGTGAGTGAATCAATAAATTTCGCTGAATTACGACTGTCCTAAAACAACACTTATTCCTTAGATTAGCTCCAGAAGCACAGAAGCCCCTGATGGTGCTCCAAAAGACATAGAACCTGAGGGCAGGATCACTTCAGCTTCTGCCAGGGGAAGCCCCCTTTTTGAGGCTGGGTCAGAACCAGTCAGCCTGTTAATATTTTAAGAATGAGAGATGAGGCAGATTCCCCTGGGGCATTTTGAAAGTTCTGGCATTTTGCCATCCACCAAGCTGGGAAGTGTGCCTCATTCTTAACCAGATGGTCTTTGAGCTGATATTTCTGCCCAGTCACATGTCTGAGTTGATGCAATTGTGTTCCAGAGGTCATAAGAGAAAAGTTGCTGGCGAATGTATCTGAAAGAGCCAGCGCCTTGTTTTTGTTTCTATGGCAAAGGTTTTCACAACAATCAGCCTTCTCAAGAAGTGTACACACAGCTTGCCTGACCATGGTGGGAGACAGAGCACGAGCTGTGGTCAGGTGGAAAACATCACAGACAGCTCAGAGGATGACACACGTACACTGTGCCTTATGAGAAATAAGAACAGAAATCTGAGTCCTGGAGAGTTCTCAAGTGGATCCCAAGACTAAATGGTGTGGTTCTTCATCCAAATGTAAAGAGTAAAGAAACAAGATGGACTATTCCACTGGGCCCATCTTGTTTCTTTACAACAGAGGGATATTTGAACTTTTCATTTTTGTAAGAGGTTCTGTAAATGTGTCAGTTAAGAGTTCAGAATGAAAGTGGAAATGGTGCTCTATTGATGATGGCTTCCCTTGCTTACACCTTGCAGTGCTCACATTGGTCTAGTCTAATGAGTTTGCAGAAAGGAGGTTGGCAGCAGATTAGGGATCCGATCTGTCCCCTACACCACATCTCAGCGTTTCCAGAGAATCCTGCGGGGGACAGGGCTGGTCTGATGTTTTAGCAGAGACAAAAGCAAGGCAACTCCAAGAGAGACCAAAAAAGCATTTTTCAAATGAATTTTTTCCCCTGTCTTCATTCCCCACCCACAGCCTTGTCCCTGAAGTGGTAAGTTCCACAAGGTTTCTGTGGGCTCGTGGTATCAGTGCCATGGCTCTGTCATCAACCCCTTCATGTTAGCATCCACCAAAATAAATTCCTATTTGGTTCTCCACTGTTACTATCTCTTCGATGGTATCTCCAGCCACACAGCCTCTGCTGCAGCCACTGATATAATAGTCTCCCCTCTTTCTAGCTGTGAGGGCCCTCCAGATCTCCTGCTTCTTAAGGTTTTGCCAGCCACTCTTCCAAGCATGCTGAGCATACAGGACATCCCTCAGGCTGCCAGAGCCCCACCTGATCTTCCCTGCTACAATGGCCTCAGGAATGCCCTGTGGGGCTTGCTACTTGCCACGGCAAGAGGACCCTCCCCGCTTGTCCGTACAAGCTGATCTGACTTGGTAGGAAGATGAAGGGGCACAATGGTGATATAGGACCCTTTCTTTGGGACCCCAACTGGTAGCTCACTTTCTTTCCTATTGAACTCTCCTCTGCATTCCCCAGCCTAGTAAGTTTTTCCATAAAGTTGGGCTGCTAGGGGTAACGAGGCTACGCTCTTGTTCTATGTTCCATGTTCGGCGCCTATTGTTTTTTGTTTTGTTGGTTTATTTTTTTGGAGACATAGTCTCACTCTGTTGCCCAGACTGCAGTGCAGTGGTGTGATCTTAGTGTTCACTGCAGCCTCAACCTTCCAGGCTCAGGCAATCCTCCTGCCTCAACCTCTGAAATAGCTGGGACCACAGGAAGGTGCCACCACACCTGGCTAATTTTTAAATTATTTGTAGAAATGGAATCTCACTATGTTACCCAGGCTGGTTTTGAACTCCTGGGCTCAAGTGATCCTCCCACCTTGGTCTCCTAAAGTACTGGGATTAAAGGAGTGAGCCACTGCACCCAGTCTGATGTTGATTGTTTAGACCAGGATTTTAGCTCAGGACTGAAAACACCTTGGCTCTTAGAACTCAAAGATTCTTTTTATTTCCAGTTAACTAACTCTGTCTTGAGTTTCAAAATTCAGTATCTTTAAATCAGCTTTTTTGATATATAATTAACATACAACAAATACATTCATTTTAAGAAATATAGTTCAATGACTTTTGACAATTATCTATACTCATGCAACCATTAACACAGTAAAGGTAATGAACTTCTTTCTCACTCCAAAAAGTTCCCTCTTGCCTAGGTTGCCTGATCTTTTCCTTTTTTTTTTTTATACTTAAAGTTCTAGGGTACACGTGCACAATGTGCAGGTTTGTTACATATGTATACATGTGCCATGTTAGTGTGCTGCACCCATTAACTCATCATTTACATTAGGTATATCTCCTAATGCTATCCCTTCCCGCTCCTCCCACCCCATGACAGGCCCTGGTGTGTGATGTTCCCCTTCCTGTGTCCAAGTCTTCTCATTGTTTAGTTCCCACCTATGAGTGAGAACATGTGGTGTTTGGTTTTTTGTCCTTACGATAGTTTGCTCAGAATGATGGTTTCCAGCTTCATCCATGTCCCTGCAAAGAACATGAACTCATCCTTTTTTTATGGCTACATAGTATTCCATGATATATATGTGCCACATTTTCTTAATCCAGTCTGTCACCGATGGACATTTGGGTTGGTTCCAAGTCTTTGCTATTGTGAATAGTGCCGCAATAAACATACGTGTGCAAGTGTCTTTATAGATGCATGATTTATAATCCTTTGGGTATATACCCTGTAATGACACAGCTGGGTCACATGGTATTTCTAGTTCTAGATCCTTGAGGAATTGCCACACTGTCTTCCACAATGGCTGAACTAGTTTACAGTCCCACCAACAGTGCAAAAGTGTTCCTATTTCTCCATATCCTCTCCAGCACCTGTTGTTTCCTGACTTTTTAATGATCGCCATTCTAACTGCTGTGAGATGGTATCTCATGGTAATTTTGATTTGCATTTCTCTGATGGTCAGTGATGATGAGCATTTTTTCATGTGTCTGTTGGCTGCATAAATGTCTTCTTTTGAGAAGTGTCTATTCATATCCTTTGCCCACTTTTTGATGGGGTTGTTTGTTTTTTTCTTGTAAATTTGTTTGAGTTCTTTGTAGATTTTGGATATTAGCCCTTTGTCAGATGAGGAGATTGTAAAAATTTTCTCCCATTCGGTAGATTGCCTGTTCACTCAGATGGTAGTTTCTTTTGCTGTGCAGAAGCTTTTTAGTTTAATTAGATCCCATTTGTCCATTTTGGCTTTTGTTGCCATTGCTTTTGGTGTTTTAGACATGAAGTCCTTGCCCATGCCTATGTCCTGAATGGTACTACCTAGGTTTTCTTCTAGGGTTTTTATGGTTTTAGGTCTAACATTTAAGTCTTTAATCCATCTTGAATTAATTTTTGTATAAGGTGTAAGGAAAGGATCCAGTTTCAGCTTTCTATGTATGGCTAGCCAGTTTTCCCAGTACCATTTTTTAAATAGGGAATCCTTTCCCCATTTCTTGTTTTT
>NW_016813944.1:195910-201764 GCF_001698545.2 Rhinopithecus bieti | reverse complement strand
TTCTTTGAATGTGTTTGCTCTTGCTTCTCTAGTTCTTTTAATTGTGATGTTAGAGTGTCAATTTTAGATCTTTCCTGCTTTCTCTTGTGGGCATTTAGTGCTATAAATTTCCTTCTACACACTGCTTTAAATGTGTCCCAGAGATTCTGGTATGTTGTGTCTTTCTTCTCATTGGTTTCAAAGAACATGTTTATTTCTGCCTTCATTTTGTTATGTACCCAGTAGTCATTCAGGAGCCAGTTGTTCAGTTTCCATGTAGTTGAGCAGTTTTGAGTGAGTTTCTTAATCCTGAGTTCTAGTTTGATTGCACTGTGGTCTGAGAGACAGTTTGTTATAATTTCTGTTCTTTTACATTTGCTGAGGAGTGCTTTACCTCCAACTATGTGGTCAATTTTGGAATAAGTGCGATGTGGCGCTGAGAAGAATGTATATTCTGTTGATTTGGGGTGGAGAGTTCTGTAGATGTCTATTAGGTCTGCTTGGTGCAGAGCTGAGTTCAATTCCTGGATTTCCTTCTAAACTTTCTCTCGTTGATCTGTCTAATGTTGACAGCGTGGTGGTAAAGTCTCCCATTATTATTGTGTGGGAGTCTAAGTCTCTATGTAGGTCTCTAAGGACTTGTTTTATGAATCTGGGTGCTCCTGTATCATGTGTGTATATACTTAGGATAGTTAATTCTTCTTGTTGAATTGATCCCTTTACCATTATGTAATGGCCTTCTTTGTCTCTTTTGATCTTTGTTTGTTTAAAGTCTGTTTTATCAGAGACTAGGACTGCAACCCCTGCCTTTTTTTGTTTTCATTTCCTTGGTAGATCTTCCTCCATCCCTTTATTTTGAGCCTATGTGTGTCGCTGCACATGAGATGGGTCTCCTGAATACAGCACACTGATGAGTCTTGACTCTTTATCCAATTTGCTAGTCTGTGTCTTTTAATTGGAGAACTTAGCCCATTTACATTTAAGGTTAATATTGTTATGTGTGAATTTGGTCCTGTCTTTATGATGTTAGCTGGTTATTTTGCTCGTTAGTTGATGCAGTTTCTTGCTAGCATCGATGGTCTTTACAATTTGGCATGTTTTTGCAGTGGCTAGTACCGGTCGTTCCTTTCCATGTTTACTGCTTCCTTTAGGAGCTCTTGTAGGGCAGGCCTGGTGGTTACAAAATCTCTCAGCATTTGCTTGTCTGTAAAGGATTTTATTTCTCCTTCACTTATGAAGCTTAGTTTGGCTGGATATGAAATTCTGGTTTGAGAAATTCTTTAAGAATGTTGAATATTGGTCCCCACTCTCTTCTGGCTTGTAGACTTTCTGTAGAGAGATCCGCTGATAGTCTGATGGGCGTCTCTTTGTGGGTAACCCAACCTTTCTCTCTGGCTGCTCTTAACATTTTTTTTTCTTTTTCCAGAGTCTCACTCTGTCGCCCAGGCTGGAGTGCAGTGGTGCAATCTCGACTCACTGAAACCTCCACCTCCTGGGTTCATGCCATTCTCTTGCCTCAGCCTCCTGAGTAGCTGGTACTACAGGCGCCCGCCACCACCCCCAGCTAAATTTTGTATTTTAGTAGAGATGGGGTTTCACTGTGTTAGCCAGGATGGCCTTGATCTCCTGACCTTGTGATCCGCCAGCCTCGGCCTCCCAAAGTGCTGGGATTACAGGCGTGAGCCACCACGCCCAGCCAACATTTTTTCCTTCATTTCAACTTTGGTGAATCTGACAATTATGTGTCTTGGAGTTGCTCTTCTCGAGGACTATCTTTGTGGTGTTCTCCATAGTTCCTGGATTTGAATGTTGGCCTGCCTCACTAGGTTGGGAAAGTTCTCCTGGATAATACCATGCAGAATGTTTTTTAACTTGGTTCCATTCTCCCCATCACTTTCAGGTACACCAATCAGATGTAGATTTGGTCTTTTCACATAGTCCCATATTTCTTGGAGGCTTTGTTCATTTCTTTTTGCTCTTTTTTCTCTAAACTTCTCTTCTCCCTTCATTTCATTCATTTGATCTTCAATCACTAATACCCTTTTTTTCAGTTGATTGAATTGGCTACTGAAGCTTGTGCATGTGTCACGTAGTTCTCGTGCCATGGTTTTCAGCTCCATCAGGTCATTTAAGGACTTCTCTACACTGGTTATTCTAGTTATGCATTCATCTAATCTTTTTTCAAGGTTTTTAACTTCTTTGCGATGGATTCGAACTTCCTCCTTTAGCTCAGAGAAGTTTGATCGTCTGAAGCCTTCTTCTCTCAAGTTGTCAAAGTCATTCTCCGTCCAGCTTTGTTCTGTTGCTAGCAAGGAGCTGTGTTCCTTTGGAGGTGGAGATGCAGTCTGATTTTTAGAATTTTCAGCTTTTCTGCTCTGTTTTTTCCCCATCTTTGTGGTTTTATCTACCTTTGGTCTTTGATGATGGTGATGTACAGATGGGGTTTTGGTGTGGATGTCCTTTCTGTTTGTTAGTTTTCCTTCCTAACAGTCAGGACCCTCAGCTGCAGGTCTGTTGGAGCTTCCTGGAGGTCCACTCCAGACCCTGTTTGCCTGGGTATCAGCAGCGGAGGCTGCAGAACAGCAAATATCGCTGAACAGCAAATGTTGCTGCCTGATTGTTCCTCTTGAAGCTTCGTCTCAGAAGCGTACCCAGCCATGTGAAGTGTCAGTCTGCCCCTTCTGGGGGGGTGCCTCCCAGTTAGGCGGCACCCCTCCCCCAGCCTCGCTGCCACCTTGCAGTTTGATCTCAGATTGCTGTGCTAGCAATGAGCGAGGCTCCGTGGGCATGGGACCCTCTGAGCCAGGTGCAGGATATAATCTCCTGGTGTGCCATTTGCTAAGACCATTGGAAAAGAGAAGTATTAGGGTGGGAGTGACCCAATCTTCCAGGTGTCATCTGTCACAGCTTCCCTTGGCTGGGAAAGGGGATTCCCTGACCCCTTGCGCTTTCCAGGTGAGGTGATGCCTCTCCCTGCTTCGGCTTACACTTGGTGGGCTGCAACCACTGTCTTGCACCCACTGTCTGACAAGCCCCAGTGACATGAACCCGGTACCTCAGTTGGAAATGCAGAAATCACCCATCTTCTGTGTCACTCATGCTGGGAGCTGGAGGCTGGAGCTGTTCCTATTCAGCCATCTTGGAACTGCCCCCAGTTGCCTTATCTTAAGTAACCACTGATCTAATCTCACTTTAGATTAGATTTGCCTTTTCCTTTAACAGATATGTTACGTTTTGCTTTTTTCACTTACTATAATGTTTTGAGATGTATCCATGTTGTTTCACGCATGTTGTTGCAATAAAAGCTTTATTCCTTTTTATTGTTGACTAGTATTTCTTTGTACAGATATACCACAACTTCATTCTTTCACCTGTTTGGGTTATTTCTTATTTGCAGCTGTTATTAATAAAACCTCTTTGAATAAATCTTTACATGGACAGAGGTTTTTACTTCTCTTGGATAAATACTTAAGAATGGAATTGCTGATATGAATGCTAAGTGTGTGTTTAACTTAATAAGAAACTGCCAAATTGTATTTCCAAAGTGGTTGTATCATTTTATATTTCCACCAATAGTATATGCAAGTTCCAGTTGCTCAGTATCCTCACTAACATTCAGTACTACAAGGCTTCTCAATTTTATTAATTCTGGTGGGCAGACACATTGTAATATCACATTGCATTTCCCTGGTGAATAATGCATTTGAGCATCTTTCCATGTGCTTAATGGTGATTTACACATTTCTTTAGTGAAGTATCTGATAAAATCTTTTGCCCATGTTTAATTTCCTTGTCTGTCATATTATGAGAGTTGTTTTGTGTTTTGTAGCTCTCTTAGGATTTTCTGTATAAACAATGATGTTATATGCAAGCAAAGATAGTTTTTCTTCTTCTCTTCCACTCTGGATGACTTTTATTTCTTTTTCTTGCCTTACTGTGCTAACACCCTCCAGCACAATGCTGAATTCGAGTGGTTAAGAGCAAACATCTTTGCCTTGTTCAGAATTTTGTACAGAAAACATTTCAATCTTTCACCTTTAAGTAAAATATTGCTGCAGGGTTTTTGTAGAACCCCTTTGTCAGGTTGAGGGAGTTTCCTTCTATTCCTGGTTGACTGAGAATATCTCTCATGAAATAACATTTATGAGCTGGGCATGGTGGCTCACACCTGTAATCCCAGTACTTTGGGAAGCCAAGGGGGGGGGGGCGCATCATGAGGTCAGGAGTTCAAGACCAGCCTGGCCAATATGGTGAAAGACTATCTCTACTGAAAATACAAAAATTAGCCAGGCATGGTGGTGCACACCTGTAGTCCCAGCTACTCTGGAGGCTGAGGCAGAAGAATCGCTTAAACCAGGCAGGCAGAGGTTGCAGTGAGCTGAGATTGCGCCACTGTATTCCAGCCTGGGAGACAAAGTGAGTCTCTGTCTCAAAAAAAAAAAAAAAAGAAATATCATTTATATTCATTACAGCTTCTAAATGGTGGTAGTTAGTAGGCAGACTCCTAGATCTTATTGTTTAATGAATTAACAATTAGGCCTTTATAGTAATATGTAATAATTTTTTAAATGTTTGATACTATATTTCAATATAATTTATTTTCTTCTGTAATAAAGGAGGCCTATTCTAGAGACTATACTATGTCAAGTCATCAAGTCCATCAGGGTGGTGTGCAGGAATGGCACAATCAAGCACTTTTGTTTATCCAAATGACAATGGACTAGAACTCTTTGAGAAGCGGGGGCTCAGAATCAATTTCTGTTTACAAAATGGTATACATATATATATACACATTTTTGTGTGTGTATACTTGTATGGCATATCATATATAATGGTATATATATGTGTTTACCATATATATAACCATTGTTTATTTATATATATATATACACACACACACATATATATACCAATCAAACCAATATACATTTGGTTTTCTTTGCAATTCTATGTATTTTATCTTATACATTTAAAAATAGTATTTTAAGAAAGGGTGCCTAGGATTCAACAGATTACCAAAGGAGTTCATAGCACTACAAACTGCAAAAGTCCCCCTGTTTTAGAGGATGAGCTATAAGGGAGAGCCAAAAGGAGAGTGTGTAGGGAGAGGGTGGACTGAGAGACCCGAATAAGGTGGTTCAAGAAGAAAAGACTCAAATTCTGCCAAGTCCAGTGAGATTAGGAGTGAGAATTGACTGTTGCTTTTGTTTACCTGCTTACTGTTTTCTTTTATTGATTTGTTTTTGGACCTGTGGCACAAAGGATCGGTTTACTGACCATTCTTAGTCACCATGGCGCCCTGCACGTTACTCCTGTTCCACTTGTTTCTTCTCTGTATCCTCATACTCTGCTCCTATCCACTGCATTTCCATGAGAATCTTTTTGTTTGCATATGCATTTTCTTAAATATATTTTATTTTTTGGAATCATTTTAGATTTATGAACATATAAAAATGGAGAATACAGTACAGAGAGTTCCCCTACACTCCACACACGGTTTTCCACATTATTAATCTTACATTAGTATGGTGCATTTATTAGAATTCACGAACCGCTGGGCACGGTGGATCATGCCTGTAATCCCAGCACTTTGGGAGGCTGAGGCGGGTGGATCACAAGGACAGGAGTTCAAAAGCAGCCTGGCCAACATGGTGAAACCCTGTCTCTACTAAAAATAACAATAAAAAAAAATTAGCTGGGCATGGTGGCGGGCACCTATAATTCCAGCTACTCGGTAGGTTGAGGCAGGAGAATCTCTTGAATCTGGGAGGCGGAGGTTGCAGCAATGAGCCGAGATTGCACCACTGCAGCACTCCAACCAGGCCAACAGTGCAGAGTCCATCTCAAAAAAAAAAAAAAAAAAAAAAAAAAAAAA
>NW_016813944.1:159727-194494 GCF_001698545.2 Rhinopithecus bieti | reverse complement strand
AAAAAATTGCAGCCCAATTTTAATAGACATCTAACACTTTATGACGTACAAATTTGCGTGTGATCTTAGCTTTGAATCATTTGCTTTTAAAATTTCCATTTAGCATAAGGTTAGAAATTTTGTAAGTCACTTTAATTTCTTTATGGAATAAAGTAGGAAAACATAGTAAATTAAAAATACAAAGAAAAATATTGATATTTTAGGGTGCTCTTGACTTAGGTTGTAATGTTCACAAAATGCACCATTTCGTCTTTCAGTTTGGTGGGTTATATGTGACAGATAATTTTCACTCCATTTACTGCTTCTCAGTTTTCAGAACAAGAATTTTTTTTAAGCTTGAAAAATACATTTTTTTTATTTTTATGTTTTTTAAAGACAGAATCTCTGTTGCACAGGCTGGAGTGCAGCGATGTAACCACAGCTAACTGCAACCTTTGCTTCCCTCCCAAACCATCCTCCCACCTCAGTCTCCCAAGTAGCTGGGACCACAGGCTCGTGCCACCATGCCCAGCTAATTTTTGCATTTTTTGTAGAGACAGGTTTCATGCCATTTTGCCCAGGCTGGTCTCAAGCTCCTGGGCTGAAGGGATCTGCCCGCCTCAGCCTCCCAAAGATTACAGGTGTGAGCCACCACCCCTGGCCTGTACACTTTATTTTCTTTGCCCTTTTTATGTTTTGCATATTTTCAAACACTTTTCTGTTCACAGATACTGAGTGTCTCAATACAAAGTGATTTATGGGGAAATTTAATTAGTGAATATATAAAGCCTGTAGAGTATTTGAATACTATTTGTCAACAATATTTTTTTTTTTTTTTTTTTTTTTTTTGAGACGGAGTCTCGCTCTGTCGCCCAGGCTGGAGCGCAGTGGCCGGATCTTAGCTCACTGCAAGCTCCGCCTCCCGGGTTTACGCCATTCTTCCGCCTCAGCCTCCGGAGTAGCTGGGACTACAGGCGTCCGCCACCTCGCCCGGCTAGTTTTTTGTATTTTTTAGTAGAGACGGGGTTTCACCGTGTTAGCCAGGATGGTCTGGATCTCCTGACCTCGTGATCCGCCCGTCTCGGCTTCCCAAAGTGCTGGGATTACAGGCTTGAGCCACTGCGCCCGGCCATTTTTCAATAATATTTCACAGGGAAAGGGTAAACCAGTTTCATAAAGCTTTCAAATATACCATAATGCACTCTCAATTCAAGTAGTAACAGCATGATCTTAGAATAAGTAAAATTATTATAGCCAAATAATTTTTAAGACATGAATTACGATACTTTATCTTTTTTCATTTTTAATGGTGGTACTTTTGAGTAAATTAGTGAGTTTGTAGATATTCTCAGAGGGGTGATTTCTGAAATAATATTTTACAGTTTAAAAAATTAAACCATTTTGGCCAGGTGCGGTGGCTCGGGCCTGTAATCCCAGCACACTGGGAGGCCGAGGTGGGTGGATCACCTGAGGTCGGAAGTTCAAGACCAGTCTGACCAACATGGAGAAACCCTATCTCTACTAAAAATACAAAATTAGCCCGGTGTAGTGGCACATGCCTGTAATCGCAGTTACTCGGGAGGCTGAGACAGGAGAATTGCTTGAACCCAGGCGGCAGAGGTTACAGTGAGCTGAGATCGCACCATTGCACTCCAGCCTGGGCAACAAGAGCAAAGCTTTGTCTCAAAAAATAAAATAAATAAAAATAAAATAAGCCATTTTTCAGAACAATATAAATATTTTTATCTGCTCATTGTTTAATCGGGTTTGTGCTCAGATTTTCTCTTCATTGTAGATTAGACAATGGTTAAGCTACTAGATGCGATCATTAGTAGTTAAGCTACTAGATACGATCATTATTAGTTAAGCTACTAGATACGATCATTCATAAGATAAACTGGCAAGGACAAGAATGTTATCCACAAACAAGGCCCTATCTGATGAGTCTCAGGCTCTACAGATGCTATCAACTGGGTGAGCAATAAACATTTCAACATTAGGAGTTTCTTGCAATTTTTGTTAATCATTAGGTCAGAGGTAACTAAGGGGCAGCTGGGGAAAGACAGCTGCTCCCCACGGGACCCCACAGGACCTTCCCCCAACTTCACTGGATAGCTCTTTTGCACATAGTAATCCTCCTTCTCAGGGTGCCAGAATGTTCTTCATCTTATTATGAATCAGATAATTTTGATAACTGCTGCTCTGAAGGGAATGGGATTCACCAAATCTGGTCAGAGAAGTTAAATTGGAATTAATCCTCCTAGACAGGCACTTAATAATGTTAGAGTGAGATTTAAAGGCTTTAAAAGTGTCTTGTTTTAAAAAGTATTGGACTTTTAGTGGTTTGTTTTTAAGTAAGTGTGAAAGGGAGGCTACTTTCACTCCATAAGCACCAAAAGTCTTCAGTAGCATTTTGCTGTCTCTTCCTGACTTCCTGGGGCCAAAATACAGAAGCTAGCTCCTTTCCTCTTTTCTCCTTTCCTTTTTATTGGTCAATAAATCACAACCCTGGAGAAAACCTGGATATTTCTTGGTTTAATAGATTCATAGTCGGGTAGAAGGAGTATTTTACAGGCAGAAAGAAAAACAGCAAAGGCACATTCAAAGACTGGATGATCCGATGGGAAAACTGTGTGGGTGGTGTGGGAAATATTAAAAGACATATTTAAAACCCTCCTGGAAGGGCACACAGGAAACAAATGGGGAACTGAGAGAAAATGGAAAGCAGGATTTTCACCATATACCTAGGTGTTTTTTTGAGCCATGTGAATGTAAAATCTACTCCTAAAAGACTTAAAATTATTTTTTAAAAATATTAAGATCCCAATTTGGAAGGCCTGAACACTAAGGAGTTATGATGTTTTCTTTTCAGCAACACTGAATGACATTATTTACGTGGCATTTAAGAAAAGTAGAGTCTGGCATCAGAGGACAGGGTAGAGGGTGGTGGGAGATACCTTTTTAGATACTTTGAAACCAGAGGCTTAGGCCGGGCATGGTGGCTCACATCTGTAATCCCAGCACTTTGGGAGGCCAAAGTGGGTGGATCAACTGAGGTCAGGAGTTCAAGACCAGCCTGGCCAATATAGTGAAACCACGTCTCTACTAAAAATACAAACATTAGCTGGGCGTGGTGCCTTACACCTGTAATCTCAGCTACTCCGGAGGCTGAGGCAGGAGAATCGCTTGAACCTGGGAGGCGGAAGTTGCAGTGAGCTGAGATTGTGCCACTGCACTCTAGCCTGGTGACAGGAGCAAAACTCCATCTTTAAAAAAGAGAAAAAGAAAAAAAGAAAAAAAAAAAGCAGAGGCTTAAATTTTTGTTTTAGCTCTGGTTAGTGGTTTCCACCCAGTAGGCTCTCATAGCATACTCACTGCTACTGTGGTTATTATTGCTGCTACTGAAGATAATAGCATTGATGATGGTGAGGACCATGAGGATGCAATGATACCATTTGGTGCAGTAGGGATTCAGGAAGCTTTTGGAGTAGTACACACAGAGGCGATGTTTGATGCCGACTCCTCAAAATCCCATCTCCCCTCCTGATAACCACTGTTCTAGTTCAGAATGCTGATCTTGTTGCCGATTGTCACTTCTTTCCCGTCAAAAGGATCCTTTACACAGTGAAGTCACCCATGTTCTCCAGAGATCTGTCTCCTTCCCAGAATCTCACATTGAGTCCAAAGGCTGTTCAGATCCAAATTTCTCACTGATTGCTTTCCTGTCTCAACTCTTTTCTTCCCTATATGATAGGCCAGCTCTGGAGCTCTGGCCCTCCACTCCATTGAGAAGCTTGTCTGGTCTTCAAATGCAGTTGTTATAGGGATCCTTGCCCATCTTTTCTGCCATGTTTTTCATCTCAAAATTCTACTCAAACATCACCTTCACTCAAAAAACATTTAGGGCCAGGCGCACTGGCTCATGCCTGTAATTCTAGCATTTTATGAGGCCGAGGTGGGGGATCACTTGAAGTCAGGAGTTCGAGACAAGTCTGTCCAACATAGTGAAACCCTGCCTTTACTAAAAACACAAAATTAGCCAGGCGTGGTGGTGGGCGCCTGTAATCCCAGCTACTTGGGAAGCTGAGGCAGGAGAATCGCTTGAACTCAGGAGGCGGAAGTTGCAGTGAGCTGAGATCGCGTCACTGCACTCCAGCCTGGGCAACAAGAGCAAAACTCCATCTGAAAAAAAAAAAAATCACATACCTTTTAACAGTGAATAAAATAGAGTTTTGCCATTGTGAAATGCGTAAATGGTAGAACGATCTTCAGTGAATGATCTACTATGGTTAAAAAAAAAAAAAAAAAAAAAAAAAAAAAAAAAAGGTCTCAGCCTCGTAAGCCTCGTATGGGGGAATAGAGGATAAAGCAGTCAAAAAAAAAATGCAAAATCCTGTTATATTTAGAGCTTCACAGTTTAAAAAGTACTTCTCATTTAACCCTCACAACAACTCTGTGGGGTGGATATTGTCTCTAGTTTTTTTTTTTTTGTTTTTTGGTTCTTTTTTTTTGAGACTGAGTTTCACTCTTTTTGCTCAGGCTAGAGTGCAATGGCAGGATCTCGACTCACTGCAACCTCCGCCTCCCAGATTCAAGCGATTCTCCTGCCTCACCCTCCTGAGTAGCTGGGATTACAGGTGCCCACCACCACGCCCGGCTAATTTGTATTTTTAGTAGAGACAGGGTTTCACCATGTTGGCCAGGCTGGTCTTGAACTTCTGACCTCAGGTGACCACCCGCCTCAGCCTTTCAAAGCTCTGGGATTATAGGTACGAGCCTTCACAGCCAGCCCTGTTCCAGTTCTTAACCAAAAAAGTTGAGATTGACAGAATTAGAATATGGGTTCTGGAAGCGACAGACTGGGTTTTGATTTCTGGCTCTGCCACTCACTGGGTGAGTCCTTGAGCAAGTGACTTAATTAACTTAAGGTTCTGTTCCTTCATATGAAACAGGTTACTAACAGGATGTACCACACACAATTGCCATGAGGGTGAAAAGAAAAGTACATAAAAGCTTTCCCCGTGGAGTCTGCCAAATGATGATTACTTAACACCCATGCTCTTTCCCTTCTTACTCCACAGGCTTTTCCTTGAAGCTGTCTCCAGTTCACCCCTCTTGGTTTCAGTCACTCACATCCTGTCCCCTTCTTTCCAACTAGCTTTATGATTATTTTCTGAGCACCTGTGGATTTCTGCTTCTCTATCTCTAGGAAGTTACCTAGTCTGTAATTTTTCAAAAATTATGTTCAAATCTGTTTTTATGGTGGTAAAATATAATATATATAACATAACATTTACCATTTTAAGTGTACAATTCAGTGGCATTAAACACATTGACAACATTGTGCAACCATCACTGCTCCCTGTTTCCAAAACTTCTCCATTGCCCCGAACAGAAACTCTATACTCATTAAGCAACAATTCACATTTCCCTTTCCCTCAGCCCCTTGGTAATCTTTAATCTAGGTTCTGTCTCTGAGCTTGCCTATTCTAAGTATCTCATAAAAGTGGAATCATATGTACCCAAAATAATTGATATTTTACAAAGTGAAATCATAAAATATTCCTTTCATGTCTGGCTTCTTTTGTGTAGCTTGTTTTTAAGGCTCATCTATGTTGTCGTGTGTATCAGAATTCCATTCCTCTTTATGGCGGAGGAATGTCCATTGTACGGATAGACCTCATTTTGCTTATCCAGTCATCTGCCAATAGGTACTTGGGTTGGTTCAGCCTTTTAGCTATTGTGAATAATGCTAACATTAGTGTACAATTACGCGTTTGAGTCCCTGTTTTCAATTCTTTTAAACACAGACCTAGGCGTGAAATTGCTTGTCATATAGTAACTCTAAGTTTAATATTTTGAGGAACTGCCAAAGTATTTTCCACAGGGGAGGCACCATTCATATTTCACCAGAAATACGTAAGAGTTCTAATTTCTCCACATCATCACCATTTGTTATTTTCTGATTCTGTTTTGTTTAGTTTGCTTTAGAATAGCCCATTCAACTGGGAATGATAGTAAAAGGAGCTAAAAAAAAAAAAAAAAAAAAAAAAAAAAGTCCATTAGTCATTAGGGAATAACTCAAGTGAGTGTTTCTCATTTGGGTTTTGATCTGCATTTCCCTAATGACTAACGATGTTGAGCATCTTTTCATGTGTTTATTGGTCTTTTGTATATCTTCTTTGGAGAAATGTCTATTCAAGTCCTTCATCATATTTGAATTGAGGATTTTTGTTGTTGAGGTATAGGAGTTCCTTATATATTCTGGATACTAATCCCTGATCAGATATGTGATTGGCAAATATTTTCTGCCATAATTTGTTTTCATTCTCTTTATGGTATATTTTGATGCACAAAAGTTCTTAATTTCAATGAGGTCCAACATCTATTTTTTCTTTTGTTGCCTGTGCTTTTGTTGACATACGTAAGAAACCATTGTCAAATTCAAGGTCACGGAGATTTCCTCTATGTTTTCTTGTAACAGTTTTATAGTTTGTCTTAAATTTAGGTCTTTGGTTCATTTTGAGTTAATTTCTGTATATGGTATAATTAAGGGTCCAACTTCATTCCCTGCATGTGGATATCCAGCTTTCCCAGCACCATTTGTTGAATAGCTGATCCTTTTCCCATTGAATGATCTTGTCTCTCCTGTCAAAAATTAATTGACTATACTGTCGTGTTGCTTAACAACAGGGATACATCCTGAGAAATGTGTCATTAGGTAATTTCGTCATTGTGAAAACATCATAGAGTGTACTTAGACAAATCTGGATGGTATAGCCTCCTATACCCCTAGCTTATATGGTATAGCTATTGTTTCTAGGCTACATATCTGCACAAATGTTACTCTACTGAATACTGTAGGCAACTGTAACACAGGTAAGCATTTGTGTATCTAAACATATCTAGACAGGAATCTCTGATACAGGTTCTGTCTCTGAAGTTGCCTATTCTAAGTAGCTTATAAAAGCAGACTCATATATACAGGAAATATGGTAAAGGTACAATAAAAATACAGTATAAAAGATAAAAATGTTATACCTGTTTAGGGCACTTACCATGAATGGAACTTGCAGAATTGAAAATTGCTCTGGGTGAGTCAGTGAGTGAGTGGTGAGTGAATGTCAAGGCCTAGATATTACTTTACGCTACTGTAGATTTTATAAACACTGTACACTTAGGCTACACCTTTATAAAATATATTTGTCTTTCTTCAATAAATTAAGCTTAGCTTACTATAACTTTTTTACTTTATAAGCGTTTCAATTTTTTTAATGTTTTGACACTTTTGTAATAACACTTAGCTTAAAACACATACTATACAAAAGTTTCAAAACAGTTGTGCAAAAGGTTTTTTAATCCTTATCCTATAAGCTTTTCCAATTTTTTAAATTTTTTGTTTTCTTAACTTTTAAACTTTAAAACAACTAAGACAAAATCCTTTCTTTATATGCTTATTCCATAAGCTTTTCTCTGTTTTGAAAATTTTTTATTTTTTTAACTTTTAAACTTTTTTTAAAAAAACTAAGACACACACACATTAGCCTAGGCCTGTATACATAAGGTCAGGATCATCAATATCACTGTCTTCCCCTTCACATCCAGTCCTACCAGAAGGTCTTCAGGGGCAATGAAACACAAGGAGCTGTCATCTCCATGATAACAAAGCCTTCTTCCAGAATGCCTCTTGAAGGACCTGCCTGAGGCTGTTTTACAGTTTTGTTTCGTTTTTAATAAGTAGAAGGAGTAAACTCTAAAAGGATCATTGAAAAATAGAATCAATACATAAACCAGTTACATAGTTGTTTATTGTCAAGTACTATGCACTGTACATAATTGTATGTGCTATACTTTTATGACTGGCAGCAGAACAGGTGTGTTTATACCAGCATCACCACAAACATGTGAGTAATGTCATGACATTATGACATCACTAGGCAATAGGAATTTTTCAGTTCCATTATCTTTTTTTTTTTTTTTTTTTTGAGATGGAGTTTTGCTCTTGTTGCCCAAGCTAGAGTGCAAGTACGCACTGTAACCTCTGCCTCCCGGGTTCAAGCAATTCTCCTGTCTCAGCCTCCTGAGTAGCTGGGATTACAAGTGCCCGTCATTATGCCCAGCTAATTTTTGATATTTTTAGTAGAGAGGGGGTTTCACCCCTTAGCTAGACTGGTCTCTAACTCCTGACTTCAGGTGATCCGCCCACCTCGGCCTTCCAAAGTGCTGAATTACAGGCATGAGCCACCACCTCCCGCCCAGTTCCATTATCTTACAGGACCACTATTGTACATACAGTCCATTGTTGACCAAAATGTCATCATACAATGCATGCCTGCATATGTGAGGATTTCTAGACACACCATTCTATTCCATTGGTCTATATGTCTGTCTGCATGCCAGCACCACACTGTTTTGATTACTATAGCTTTGTAGTAAGTTTTGATGTTGGGAAGTGTGGGTCTTCCAACTTAGTTCTTTTTCAAGACTGTTTTGGTTGTCATCATTTTTATGCAAGTGAACTTGAGTATGTGGTGGATACATTCAAGAGAAAAACAGGAAACTCAAAATTCAGGTTATCTCACAGTTCTCCACCTCTGGCAAGATCCCATTTAATGTCTTTGGTCAGATTGGTCCACCCTGCACTCCTAGCAGTATATTGCAGCTTGTGGTCACATTACAGCTAAATGGACATGGCATATGGCACTGTAATTAAGGGATATATGAGAACTCCAACAGGGTACAATATTGGAAAGAGCACTGCACAAGGGGACCAGAATCAGAATTCTAGTCCTGCCTCTGCATTTAAAAGCAGTGGGCCTTAATAATTCTCTTAGCTCTGTAAGGCTCAGTTTACTCATGCTTTCATTTTCATTGATTTGTAAAATGGGGATTATACTACCTGCCCTGTCTACCTCACAGAGATATCTTGAGGCTCAAGTGACATAAAGTGTGTGAACAGGTTTTTGTGTACTGTAAAGCACTCTAACACAGAAGCTATTATCACTCACACAACTATTGATCATCCGTCCCAAGAGCTATGAAGCATTTGGTCAGGTCCTTGATAACTGTTAAGTAGAATTTTCTGGTCATAAAAGTTCACAGATACTCCAAGGTTCATCAATAAGAGTTTGTCTGGTTTTAGTCGACAGCTTCTTAACCCATCACGCTTCATGTCAACAACCAAGAAGAAGCAATGCTCTATAACACACTGTTTTAATCCGTCTATTTCACACAGCCAAGGGTGAGGACCTTGTGAGAAGCCTGGAAGCCTGTGAGAGATGAAACTCACAGGCATCTGCGAAAGCCTCTCATTCAATCTTTCGAACCTGAAAGGAAATATACTATTGCTGATTCATTTATGAGATTGCCTTCGACTGGTGAAATAGCAAGAGCTACTCACAACAGGAGGGCTCTTAAAAAGACAAAATAAGAGAAAACAACAAAAGCCCTCCCCATTAGCTGTTGGTTTCCTTATAAGCAATTGCCAGGACTCTGGCAGCAGTCGTTTTGGGGCCCTCTTGACAGGATTCACACACAATCCACAGAAGGTAGAAAGAAATCTCTTCATCTCTGCATGTTAATTAAGGAGGACAGATGGCCCTGTGATTATTCAACCATATGTAGGTCAAGACTAAATGAATTAATAAGCAACTTAATTCTCAGCCGCCTCCAAGAGCTTATGAGGCATCTATGAACAAACAATTGCCATAGTATCCTGGGAAACAGGAGATGGGGGCAGGGAGAGAGATTAAATTTCCCTCATTGCACACTAAGTTCCACAGCCTAGGAAAGGACATCTTTAATCCCTCTACCACATATTGTCTTCCATACAATATTTGGGATATGAAAATGAGTCCAAATTTATCTTAGTTATCCAGGTATATGTTGTATAACTGCAGCCCATAGGGTCTCTTTTTTAAAAAGTTAAGCTTGATGGATTACTTTAGGACTGAAAAGCAAAGAAAGTAGAGCCTAGAGTCATAAAGAGAAATGTAAGAAGACGGGCAGCACATGCTGGGGCCAAAGCAGGGGTCAGAAAACAAGTTCTGAAAAGGCTCAGAGGAGCACGAAGCTGCTGTCGGTGGGACTGCCAGAGTTAGAGCTCGATCTGGACCTGAAGAGCCAACTGGGGAGAAAGGGGGATCATTACTATATTGAGTGCAAAAGGTAGGAAACTGTGCAAGGCATGCAAGGGGCAGTAATCAAACCAGTGTGAGCAGAGGAGACAGATGATGCAAGGAAGCTGAGGGAACAGCTGGCACAGGTGATCGGCAGCAAGGAGAGCCCTGGATGGCAGCAGTGCTGGCTGCTTTCAGGAGAAACCAGTCTGTCCTCCTCCCAGTGTTCCTGCCAGGCTCCACACAATAGAAATTTAAAACCCTTCAGGCGTTTGTATTGGAAAAAGTATTTCTTTCCTCCTCCCCACTGCTCCCAACTCTTCCCCATGTGTGAGTGATTGATGAGACTGGCAGAGGAACTGAGCTGCCCTGCTCAGCTCCTCTGTCCCTTCCTCTTACCGGCTGTAACTCCCTGTGGAACTGACTGATTTTCCCTCCTCTCTTCCTCCTCTTCTAAGTGTTAAGCTGGTTGCCTCTAAGGAGAGGCCTTCATTTGTCCAGCTGTCTCTGGATGGCAAGTTTAATTATCTCAGCAAAGGCATAGGTATTAAACCCAGTTGTCAAATCTAGCATTATTGGTAGTGATGGCTATTTTGCTCCCTTTCTGTCTGACTCCTAGGTATATCTGATTTGTTGCAGCACACTAAAGGGGAAACAAAGGGGGCATAATTTATTATCTCCTGCTTAAAAATCCCAATACCCACAAGTCCAGAAGGGATATATATACATGCTGTACTATTTGTCTTTATAACAAAACCAAATGCTTTTGCACCACACATTGTCTTCTATATGGTATTTGGGCTGTTAAGACCAGTCAACAGCAATACATCTTAGTTTCTCAGCCTTGTGAAGTTTAGGAACTTCCTTAAAAACATTTTTTTAGGCCGGGCGCGGTAGCTCAAGCCTGTAATCCCAGCACTTTGGGAGGTCGAGACGGGTGGATCGCGAGGTCAGGAGATCGAGACCATCCTGGCTAACACGGCGAAACCCCGTCTCTACTAAAAAATACAAAAAACTAGCCGGGCGAGTTGGCGGGCGCCTGTAGTCCCAGCTACTTGGGAGGCTGAGGCAGGAGAATGGCGTAAACCCGGGAGGCGGAGCTTGCAGTGAGCTGAGATCCGGCCACTGCACTCCAGCCTGGGCGACAGAGCGAGACTCCGACTCAAAACAAAACAAACAAACAAACAAAAAACATTTTTTAAAAATATACATATAACACAAAATTCAAAAGGTGATAGGGTAAAAATTCTCTCTCATATAACTCTTTCTACAGGCAGTCATTATTATCACTTTACTATTTATCCTTGTAAGGATATTCTTGTATACAGTATGAACATATTTGTGTATTTTTTTAACCAAAAGGTGGAAGACACAATGCTGTGTGCCTTACCTGTCTTAGTTAATATATCTTACAGATCACTCCTTAAGGAATATTCCATTCTTCCTTATCAACCGTTGAGCTGTCATACTTAATAGAATTCAATTACATGACCATACAATAAAAATTAATCACTTTTATTGACAAATACTCAAGGCTTATAATCTTGTGCTATTTAAAGTAAAGACTATATGAGTATTTACATCTTTGCACACAGGTGCAAAGATTTTATTTGCAGGGCAAATTCCTAGAAGTGGAATTGCCAGGTCAAATGGCAAATGCACTTAAAATTTTAAAAGCGATTGCTAAATTTTTAACCACAGAGGTTTTGTGACAATTTATACTCCTACCAACATTGGCTACTGATTTTCAAAATACGGTTCTTTTGTGACTTTCTCTGATCCCTTCCTAAATACAAGAACTTTAGCAACAAATCTGAATTTTAAGGTAGCTCATGAAGGAATAGAAAGTCAGGCAATGCCAGGTATTATTTTAACTGCATCTTCCTTGTTTAGCACACAGGAACTTTTGCAACTCCACAGCCTTCCCTAGCTTCCGTTCCAGCCGTAGCCACTAGCGTTTATCCGATGTCTCAATAGATACACACTGTAATCAGGGGTATTAGATAAAGAAATTGCTAACTTAATGTCTTATTTCTCTCAGGGATTTAAAAGAATTAAAGGAAATAAGCACAGGTTGTAGTTGACCTGGTTAACTCTGGTATCACTTTGGATCTACTTAAAATAGGAATCACGTGGAACACAAGGGAGGAGGTTCATAAAGCACATGCTGTAATTTAGGGTACATATAAAATCATTACACCCACTTAAAAGCAATCTTTCGAGTGACTTTAAAATATAAGAGCTATTTTCATTGCATGGTAGACTAAAACCAAGGCAAATGAAAGCAAATGTGCGCTTTCTTCTCACTTTTCCTTTATGTACAGCCTCGCCAACCTTTCCGGATGTCCTCCAAAATAGGGTCCCATCCAGTATCATTTTGCCATGTAACAGAGCTTATTCTCTTGGCTCACACTACATGTTCTAAAATTATCCTTTCTCTCCCAAATAAGTTCTTTCCCCTCTGTACCTAATTTTTTTATCTACTCCCAGAAATATGGGCTCTGATGAATTAATTTTCACCTGAGTGGCTAATTTTTCCTTCCTAGAAGTACTTAAGATTTTTAATAGCAAGAGCAGGTTAGTGCCAGATAGCACTTGACATGTATTTTCATTTAATTTATTGAAGGAGAATGAGGGCCAATGGGTTAATCTAACTTGCCCAGTCATATAGCAAAAGCAGAGTTTGGATGCAGGGCTACTTAACTCCAAAGCATGCCCTTTCCCCCTTTCGTCAGTGCATTTACACTTTTTTGCTTGAAAACCCCCTAAAATAATTTTCATAAACTATATATCCCTCACGAAGCTTTAAGTTGACATCTAAATTTTTTACAATTTTAAATAATTGCATAAGTCATAATTTCCAGCATATTATAAATTTCATTTTAAGTGAATTCAATGGAATCCAAATATAACATTTGGATCTATTTTTAAAAATATATGAGCAAGTTATTCTTTAACATTTAGAAAGCTTACATCTTTCCTTTTTCTCCTTGAGCTTGTATTTCTATCCGATTTTTTCCGGATTTTATCATAATGCTTTTATGTTTGAAAATATTATTGACCACCAGATGTGTATACGTATTACAACAAAAATAAGTATATAATTTCAAATTTTATTTAACTCTGACTATAAGTGGTTCTAGTTGATAAAAATTTTTCTTGAGTTATTACAAATATTAATACAGAATTGATCAAGACACCAAAAATAGATACACATTCTGGTAATTATTAAACATAAGCAATAAATTTGTTTTATCACTTTAGATAATATTAGCTACTGTTACAGATAAAGTAGAAAATCTTGTGGCTTAATATAATTAAAAGCTGTTTCTTGATTTAATATAGAGTTCCCAAAAGGACTAGGTGGTGATTCAGGGCCACTCCTCAGGGCTCTGTTGTTTTCAACATATGGCTTCCATATAGCTGAAGAAGAAAGGAATGAGCATGAAGATGGCATGTGGCCAAGTCTGGTAGTGGAGCCCCTTACTTCGTCTGCTTTCCAATAACCAGAACCAATTAAATTGGCAAACCTGAAAGAGCAGGAGGGCAGGAATGCAGTCTAGCATTCTAGAAATGCATTGGGTAAACAGCTCGACAATCTTGGCCACAGATTTACTGGAAATGCATGTCTTGAGAAAAATCATGATTCAACTTTTAAAATAAATCTAATGAAATAGAATGCTTTAGTCTACTAAAACAAATTTAGCAGATATTTTAAAATAATACATTTTGTAAATTAAAAGTTAACAATTTTAAACGTTTTATAAGATGAGGACTCATAGTAATTGTAATGCATATTTTATGATTTGATAAAAACGTGTTCTAATTCCCTCATTGAATAATACAGTGTACACTAGCCACAATATACAAAGCTTTACCCAAAAGTATTTATAAAGAAGAGAAATTTAGCAAGTCTTACGGGTTTATGATAGCTCAATGAATTATTATGAAGATTTTCACCTATATGTGGCCTATGACAGCTTGCATATCTACAGCAGTATTTGGGATGGGTCAGAACAATGCCTTTCTTTTATAAAGTGGAGAAAAAAAATTAGGAATTTGTGTACCTTTTCTCCTTCTCCTCTTCCTCCTTCTTTTTTGTAGAGACTGGATTTCGCTATTTCCTCAGGCTGGTCTCGAACTCTTGACCTCAAGTGTTCCTCCCACCTTGGCCTACGAAAGTGCTGGGATTATAGGCATAAGCCTATAATTCCTCCCAGGAATTTCTAAAGGTAGGGTTTTTTGACAAACCAATGAAAGATTTTGATACCTTCCCTTGGCCCTTGAACTAGACTATATCCTCTGTTTCACTCACTAGGACTTTTAATGTAGCAGTACTAACAATGAAGCTTTGTTCAGGATCAAGGATCCCCCAAAGATAACACAATAATTATCCTGAATCAATTGTGTAAAGCTTTAAAATACCAAGCAAGTAGGTTCGGCTATAACCATATTTCAGTCTCATATATAGTTCCATACCCTGGATGATGGCTAGAATGATTTGTAGTTATAGTCTGCCTTGTATCAGTCTTCACTCTTTTGGCTCTTATGTGTTTTACCTCTTCAGCACTTGTGATATTGTTTAAAACACCTTACATATTTGAGTGTCGCTTTTGCTGAGAAATTAAAAATAAATAAATATAAATATCTTACATATATTGTCCTTGTATAATTTAAGAATTTAGGCAAAATATTATGTTATATATGCAGATGTCATGATAGTTATTTTAGATGACAGGATTTCAGGATATTCCTTCCATCTTTCCTCCTCTTTTCTTTCACTCTTTCCTTTATTATTCTTTGTTGGAAATATAATGGTAACTAAGATAGACAATATTCCTGACCTCTTATTTATAGTTGAGAGAAGGAGGTAAAATACAGTTTTACTTGGGTAATAACTTCCATGATTTTTTTTATTCTGAAAATATCCTTATGATTATTTGAGCTATTACTATATCACTTTAGCATAGTTCAGGCACTAGTGATTTAAATAACATGTTGAGGCCGAGTGTGGTGGCTCAGGCTTGTAATCCCAGCACTTTGGGAGGCTGAGGCAGGCAGATCACCTGAGATCAGGAGTTCAAGACCAGCCTGGCCAACATGATGACACCTGTCTCTACTAAAAGTACAAAAATTAGCCAGGTGTGGTAGCGTGTGCCTGTAATCCTAGCTACTCAGGAGGCTGAGGCAGGAGAATCACTTGAAGCCGCAAGGCAGGAGGTTGCAGTGAGCCAAGATCGCACCACTGCGCTCTGGCCTGGGTGACCTAGGAAGACTCCATCTCAAAAAAATTAAAATAAATAAATAAATAACATAGTTGAAATGGAAAAATACGACAAGTATGAAAAGTTTCAGGAATAGTCATTAGAGATTGGTTCTAGGAAATTGTGTCAATATGCTTTAAAGTGAATATAATGGTATCAAGTTCATTTCAATACATTCATGCACCAAGTCAAAAACTGTATTGTATGTAATCCATAAACTTTAAGGTTTTGAAAATAAATTTTTATTCAATAGCTAAATATTACCTAGAATGAGAACCTCCATCCAGGCTTCCTAGAAACCTATACTGTAATCTTTAAAATAATTAAACAGGCCAGGCACGCAGTGCTCATGCCTGTAATTCCAGCACTCTGGGAGGCTGAGGTGGGAGGATCAATTGAGGTCAGGAGTCCGAGATCAGCCTGGCCAACCTGGCGAAACCCCATCTCTACAAAAATAGAAAAGTTAGCTGGGCGTGGTGGTGTGTGTCAGTAGTCCCAGCTACTCGGGAGGCTGAGGCACGAGAGTCGTTTGAACCTTGGAGGCAGAGGTTGCAGTGAGCCGAGATCTCACCACTGTGCTCCAGCCGGGGCGAAACAGTGAGACTCTGCCTCAAAAAAATAAAATAAAATAAAATAAAATAAAATAAAAATGTATTGTTTATTAAAATGCAGAACAACACTAAAGCTGGCTGAAGATCAAAATAATCTGGTGGTCCAAGAGGTTACCTGCCTCCCCTGCGGGCTCTGCCTGTGGCCTAGATAAACCAGCTTTTTGCCTTCAGTGGTGGGCAGACACTAATGTCATTTGCTATTTCCACAATCCTCAATCGGAATGTCTACTGGAGACAGGTCTTAACACAAGTAGAGGAAAAAGCTGGTACAAATATACCTGTAATAAAACTGACTTAAAGAGCAAGTTATTCCCCTTCTTGGGAATAAAGACAACTTCTCTTGGTGGGAGATAAATTTTTGTTAAAGTTGTTATCTAAAAGTTATTTAAAATGTCCCAGAGCAGAAAAAAAGTAAACAGAAATATGGTTTGTAAGATGCAAGTCAAACTTGGAAGTGGCATTGGTCAGGGGTGGGGCAGTGACTGGAGTGTCACTGAGCCCAGGAGAGGTCACGGGAAGGCAGATTCTCATATCCTGCTTAGGAACGAGATGTTGAGATGAGCAGAAGTAATCGACCATGGTGATTCTGGGAAAACATAAAAAGCAAAATTGTTAAAAAACAAAGCGAAAGAACTAAAACTGATTTCAGATTCATGGTGACTGCTTCATGGAAATCATGCTCTTGTCACTCGTTCAAGGTCAGTAGAAATAACGGCATCTAAGCAACTCTACTACTTCTCACATGGAGGTAAATGAACCACCACAAGGGCAGAAAAGCGTTCATAAATCACTATGTTAGGACAATAAAACAATTAGAATCAGACTTTTCCTTACTAATTAAAATGTTTTAAGTAGATTAATTTCCCATGAAAATTCAAAATTATATTCACAGCCCACTGAAGAAAATACCTTGCAGTACCTGGAGATAACTTGTCCAGCGCTTAGCCCTAATGATAGCTCATGTTTACTAAGTGTTTACTGTACCACCAGGTATTGTGTTACATGCTGTGCATTTATTCTTCAGGACCCTATGAGGTAAGCGTAATTTTGTAGATAAAAGACTGTAACTTAGTGAGAAGGGCCAGGATTCAACTCATGTTTCTAACAAATAAGCTGTCTCTAGAGCAGCAGTTAACTAAATTTTGGCTCTCACAGACCTCTTCCCTTAAAGTCAATCCATTGACTCATTAAAATAAGTCTCACCTCAGATTATACTTAAAGGCATTCAACTGGAAACAGAAAATGTTAACATTAAGCATTACAGTACTGTGATAACGTTTGTGTTACAATGAAAGTCTAATGAATCTTAAAACACACGGAGAAAGGTACTCAATTTTGTAGGCTTGGAATACTATCTGGAAAAAAAAACAAAACAATAGCAGCACATTCTGGTTTCTAGAATTTATTGAAGCTAATATGTGTAGTATATTGTCAGAAACCATTCTATTATTTCTTAATTTGCAAGGAAAAAACAGGCTTATTGTAAAGAACTCAGAAAACTGGCAGAGTGTAAAGTCAGAAGTGATTCCTATTAATTAACCTTGTGGGATATTTCCTTCAAGTTGAACAGTTCAGAATCTTCAGTTGTCAATAATAACCCTAAATAAATTAATGCAAAATTTCTAAGCAAATTCTAAATAAAATGCCCAGTTTCATTTGTATTTTACCTTATCTAATTCTACGAAAACATTTAAACACATAGATGATATTGTTTCCTAATCATAATTTCCTCCCAAAAGATTTACCATATATTGTAAATCATTTATCACATAATGTAGGTTTTTAAATATTCCATTAGACTCTCCATTACCGCAGAGGATGCCTATCATCAAAAAAAATGCAGTCTTAACCACAAGAATCCAATCTTGATTTATAATACTTAAGAATCATTGCAGTTGAGTTCAAAAGTCAGGGGTTCTGTGTTCTATTTCATGCTGTTAAAGAACAATCTGAGGCCGGGCGCAGTGGCTCAAGCCTGTAATCCCAGCACTTTGGGAGGCCGAGACGGGCAGATCGCGAGGTCAGGAGATCGAGACCATCCTGGCTAACACGGTGAAACCCCATCTCTACTAAAAAAATACAAAAAACTAGCCGGGCAAGGTGGCGGGCGCCTGTAGTCCCAGCTACTTGTGAGGCTGAGGCAGGAGTATGGCGTAAACCTGGGATGCGGAGCTTGCGGTGAGCAGAGATCCGGCCACTGTACTCCAGCCTGAGCGACAGAGTGAGACTCCATCTCCAAAAAAAAAAAAAAAAAGAACAATCTGGTTAAGATGAAGAGCCTGGGCTCTGAAGCCAAACTACTTGAGTTCAAACCTAGCCAGCCATTCAACTAGTTGGTGTGATAATACTTTGTTCTAGTATCAAGAGTAACATCCAGTTTTAAGTTTCTCAAGTTTTAGCAGGATCCATTCATAATTGCTCTGTGACTTAACTACACGGTTAGGTTAGCCAGGGAGATAATACCTTAAAATTGCTTGCTTTTGTTCACATCTCAAGAGAGTTAATAAAAAAAAATAATGCAAGAAGTACTTCAAACTCTTAAGTGAAAGGGACCAAAATACCAAAGCAATAGGATTTCATTTTAATTATACACAAGTCTTAATGTTACTCATATATATTTACAATAGCCAAAATAACCTAATGCAAATTTAATAATTAAACCAGGGCAATGCCTAACCAGTAATGAGTTGAGACACACTATGACTATCAGGAATGCAAGAGTAACTGTTATTAATTGTATCACCACAAGATGGAGTAAGAGGTCTTCAAAAACCACAACATACTCACTTTCCTGTTTTTTCCCCCCCCCTAAATCTACAGATCTGCATTCCTTCTGCCATCTCATGGAGTGCTATAATTAGGTATTATGTCTATTGTATCAGCCTCCTATGCAAGAAAAAATAAAAATAATAAGCAGTTTCATAAAAGCCAAGAAATTTAGTTGAAGGAAAAGATTAAGAACACAAGAGGTAAATGGTGACACTATTTTCTGAAAATGGCAAAAAGCATGACAGAATTCCAGATGGAGTTCCAAACATAACGTAAGTTTAAAAAATAAAACCTAGCCCAGGCACAGTGGCTACACGCCTGTAAATCCCAGCCACGTTTGGGAGGCCGAGGTGTGGATCACCTGGTGGAGTTTGAGACCACCCTGACTAACATGGAGAAACCCCATCTCTATTAAAAATACGAAATTAGCCAGGCATGGTGCACAGCCTTTAAATCCCAGCTACCTTAGGAGCTGAGGCAGGATAATCGCTTGAACCCAGGAGACAGAGGTACAGTGAGCCAAGATTGTGCCATTGGCACTCCAGCCTGGCGACAAGGGCAAAAACCCGTCTTCAAAAAAATAAAAACAAAAAAATATATATATTTTAAAACTATAAATAATACCCTTTTAAAAACACTAACTCTCTTCCTAATCCTTGGTGAGAGAATGTCAAAGACGCTTCAACTATCTCTGTATAAGGAGGACAAGGATTTGAATAACATTTTTAGCATTGCCTTTTTTATGACCATTGAAAATTGTGCAAAATCATAAAAAAGGGAAGCCTCTAAGGTCTTGTAGGGACTTTCATAATTTTGGGTAGGACCATTTAGATTATAGTCAATAATGATTGTCTTTTCATTAAATGAGTAATGCTTTTTATTTGCTTGAGCTTTACATTCGAATTTCTTAAGGGCTATAGTTTTTTTTTTTTTAACTTCGTTTTTTTTTTTTTTTAATTGATACTTTAATGTTCTAGGAGGGCTACTATAGTTTTTTAAAACTTTACCCAAAAAAGTACATGCCATGTCAAACATACGTAAGTAAAATTAGAAAGCAAAGGGTTAATATTCTTGATAAGTAATAATGCTCCATAAATTTATCAGAAAGAGATAATCACTCCAAAAGGAAAACATAAGGGGTATTTTCAAGCAATCTATAGACAATATGGTTAATAAGCAATAAAAATTATCACTTATTAGTGACCTGATTAAAATGGTGACATTAATAATGAGATTTAGTGGCCAGGTGCGGTGGCTCATACCTGTAATCCCAGCACTTTGGGAAGACAAGGTGAATCACCTGAGGTCAGGAGTTCGAGACCAGCCTAGCCAACATGGTGAAACCCTGTCTCTACTAAAAACACAAAATTAGCTGAGCATAGTGGTGCATTCCATGCAGCTACTCGGGAGGCTGAGGCAGGAGAATCGCTTGGATCTGGAAGGCAGAGGTTGCAGTGAGCCAAGATCGCGTCATTGCACTCCAGCCCGGGCAACAAGAGCAAAGCTCCGTCTCAAAAAAAAAAAAAAAAAAAAAAGAGAGAGAGAGATTTAAATGATTTTTTGCTTATCAGTCTAAAGAGAAAGATTTATCACAATTGGTGTTGATAAGGATGTAGGGAAGCAGATGTCGTTGATGAAAGCGTAAACTGTGCAGCCTTCCTAGAGGGTCTTAAATGGAGATATGTTTTTACTTAGAATTCCAACTTCTAAGATTTCTTGACAGTAACTCTTTAATACACAAAGATTTATCTGTAAGGATACTATTCATTTTTGTTTGTTTTTCTTTTATTTTTTTATTTTTTTTTTTATTTTTGAGATGGAGTCTCAGTCTGTTGCCCAGGCTGGAGTGCAATGGTGTGGACTCGGCTCACTGCAACCTCTGCCTCTTGGGTTCAAGTGATTCTCCTGTCTCAGCCTCCCGAGTAGCTGGTATTACAGACATGTGCCACCACGCCAGGCTAGTTTTTTGTATTTTTAGTAGAGATGGGGTTTCATCATGTTGGCCAGGCTGGTCTCGCACTCCTGACCTCAAGTGATCCACCCGCCTCAGTCTCCCAAAGTGCTGGGATTACAGGCGTGAGCCACCATGCTCAGCCTATTAATTGTTGTTTGTAAAAGCCAAAACCTAACCACAAAGTTCAACAACTCAGCAGTTAGCTAAGAAAACTCTGGTATATTCACATGCTGGAATACTATGTAACTAGTAAAAGTCATGAAATAGAAATATTAATGACATCACTGGCCAGGCACAGTGGCTCACGCCTGTAATTCAAGCACTTTAGGAGGCCGAGGAAGGTGGATCAGCTGAGACCAGGAGTTCAAGATCAGTCTGGTCAACATGGTGAAACCCCGTCTCTACAATTAAAAAAAAAAAAGTAATGAGAAATATTAATGACATCAGAAAACGTTCAACTCCATTAAGTGAAAAAAGCAGGTTATAACATTATATATAGCCTGATACCAATTTTGGTTTTTCTTCTTCTTTTTTTTTTTTTCTTTGAGACAGAGTCTTGCTCAGTCGCCCAGGCTGGAGTGCAGTGGCGCAATCTTGGCTCACTGCAAGCTCCGCCTCCCGGGTTCCCGCCATTCTCCTGCCTCAGCCTCCCAAGTAGCTGGGACTACAGGCGCCCGCCGCCACGCCCGGCTAATTTTTTGCATTTTAGTAGAGACGGGGCTTCACCGTGTTAGCCAGGATGGTCTCGATCTCCTGACCTCGTGATCCGCCCGCCTCAGCTTCCCAAAGTGCTGGAATTACAGGCGTGAGCCACCGCGCCCGGCCCGGTTTTTCTTCTTTTTATAACAAGTACTTTATTTTCTTCTTTGTGCTTTTCTAGATTTCCCAACGTACATGTATTACTTTTATAATAAAAATACGATAAAACTACTAATTAAAACAAACCACAAAACTCTTGATTATTATATTCTCATTTATAATATACAATTTTCCAATCAAATTTACACTTGTATATTCAGTTGAGTAGAAATATCTGGTTAAATACAGGTTTCAGATGTATGTGTTCAACACAAAAAGGACACGGAGAAAAATTGATAGATCATTTCAAGAGACCATTTAAAGCTAATAAGCATGGTTTTGAAATTTCTCACTGAAAAGCTGGAACTACATACCCCATTTAAGAAAAGACTTGAAGATCTATTATTCTAACCCATTGCTTGTTTTGCAGTCTCTTTACAATATATCTAAATAAATTTATTTTCTGAATATTCAAATTTGACTATTTCTGCAATTTAAAGCATCAAAATGACCCTCCAAACAGTAAATATTATAAAATTGCCAATTATTACTTATGAGAAATAACTTACTGAAAACCTATTTACAAATTAACAGCCCATCCATCCAAAGATTATATGCATTTCAATATTATAATTTATAAGACCAAGACATCCAATCTGCTCAAAAAGAAAATACAAATTAATCTAGCGTATTGAAACCACTTGCTTTTGCCAGTACAACAAAATATCTGTAAATTATGTAGTGCTCAATAAAAGTGGATGTAAGTTTATAATTGAAACTTCATTCACAAAAATTAATGGTCTTTTACCAGCAAAACTGAATATTACAGCTTTTCAACTATATTCTAAATAAAAATAATTCAAAATTCAAAAAATTCAGAATAAGTGCTTTATTTTTTTAATCTCACAAAACTGAAACTATCATTTACATCAGTTGTAATAGCAATAAAATTAGAAATCAATTTGCTATAACTCTTGAAAACATTTATAAAGACAAAACAAAATTAAACAAAAAGGTAAAACTAAGTATTCATTTTAAATTAAAGATAATCTGACTCCTTATGACCTACCCACTTGCAGATGTATAAATAGCAGATGCATTCAAAACAGTGCAAGATTTAATTAATTCAGGACAATATTCCAACCAACCCCAATGCAGGTTTTAAATTACTTGTGCATGTTTATATAGAATCATAAAAATAAACCTCTAATAAGTAATCAGCTTATGCCAATTCAGAAAACTCCACACCAATACAATACCTGTGGAAATCATGAGATATGACTGGGGGGAGAAAAGCAAAACCTAGCATCAAAAGTGCATATACTCACTGTAACTATAATCTTGCTATATATTCCTACTTTTGTTTAAAAAAAAAGTTTTCTTTAAACTGTATGTCTCAAAGAAATACTAAATGTATAATTTCATATTCTTTTTTGAATTTAAAAAATATATACGTAATCCTCCTTTGTTTTTGGTAAGTTCAAATATGAATTGACAGTGGGGTAATTGGATTGTGGATTCTTTAAGAAAGCTCTATAGAATAGAAGAATACAACATACTATATCTTCTTTAAGAAGTATGAGCTGAAATGTTAAGCATTCCTTGTATTGTTTTTTAAATATATTTAAGGAATGCTGTTTTGTAAAACCATGACTTTGAAAAGAAATCTGAGATCAAAATACATTACTAGAGGATCTCTATAAAAGGTCACCAAGACTATCCTTGTTTGTGAAATCAGGGAAAACATCTTTAGAATTTATCTTGTTAGAAAAAATGCTACCACTTTTCTTTCTTTTTCTTCTTTCTGATTATCACAATTAAACATCAGAAGATTTTCCCTAAATAAACACTGATGTAAACGTTGACTTCAAGGACAAAGAACTTTCATAAGAGTCTATTTCTCAGGCATTTCACCATTTCTTGAGACCACAGGCCACAGGCAGCACTGTTTAATGTGAATTGTCACTGGACTCCGGTGAAGTATTCCTTCTGGGATCGTTTATTGGGACCTGAAGCTGACTGGTAGATGTAGGTTTAGCAGCATTTGGTGGCTTTGTAGCGGAATTAGGTGGAAATCTATGACGATTACTCTCCTCACCAGAAGTAGATGAATGTCTTTTCTTCCAAATTCCTCACTAATAGGGGGCTGCAAATGATGAAAGACAACACTGTTGACAATTTTACTGTTTTTCCTCCCTTCAGAACCTAAGGCTAGACTTTTCCCAAAAAAAAGTAAGTTAAATGGACACTTCAGTAGACTTTTTTTTTTTCTTTTTTTTTGACGGAGTCTCGCTCTGTCGCCCAGGCTGGAGTGCAGTGACGCGATCTCGGCTCACTGCAACCTCCGCCTCCCGGGTTCACGCCATTCATCCGCCTCACAGATTTTATTAGTATAACAAAAACTTAACAGCAACTTAAGGTACTAAACTTAAATTTTCTTCCTAACTAAATCAGCCGACTAGTATTTGCTCATTCTTTTACTCAACGTATGTTTGTGGTTTTTGTTTTTGTTTTGTTTTGTGTTTTGAGACGGAGTCTCACTCTGTAGCCCGAGTGTTTTTGTGTTTGTTTGTGTTTTTTTTTTTTTTTTTTTTTTTTTTTTTTTTTGAGACGAAGTCTCACTCTGTAGCCCAAGGTGATGTGCAGTGGCGTGATCCCGGCTCACTGCAACCTTCGCCTTTGGGGCTCAAGCGATTCTCCTGCTTCAGCCTCCCAGGTAGCTGGGACTAGAGGCGCCCGCCACCACACCCGGTTAATTTTTTTGTATTTTTAGTAGAGAGGGGGTTTCACCATGTTGCCCTGGGTGATCTCAAACTCCTGAGCTCAGGTGATCCACCCGCCTCGGCCTCCCAAAGTGCTGGGATTACAGGCGTGAGCCACCATGCCCAGCCTCAACATGTGTTTATTAAGCTTCTCTCATGTTTTAGGCCTGAGCTATCTGATAGGGCACAAGTATAAGGCTGGGTTCCTTGCCTCCAAGAAAATGTTTCAGTGAGGCTATTTGCCTTCTTTATTCAATTTCGTAAGCTGTAAAAGATGTGTATCTCCAGTCTCTTTCTCAATCCTAAACTCCTATTCCAGGCTTGCTTAAGTGAAAATGTTTAACAGATAAATGAAAGCAGTAGAGGAATAAAAAAGATGCCAAGTTAAATTATCGTTAGCAAGTTTGAAGGTTTATCTAGAATTCCTATGATAAGGAGACTGAAGAGTATTATTGATGGTACCAAATTTAAACATCTTCAAACGTTTAAGTACCCAGTGAAAAGGCATCCTGCATTCAAAAAAAGTCAGTTTTTTAGGCCTTTCCAGTTACCAAGATTTGGGAGCCCAGAACTGGACACCAGTGAAATAGTATTTTTATGTGGAGATAAATTAAGATAGTAACCTCCTTATCTGTACTTAAAGGAGGAGGCCTGAATTCTTGGCTTATGTTCAGATGGGACAAGAGTCTCAAATATAGAGCAAGGATGTCTTTGTGATAGAACTGGTTAGACCACTCTAGAAAAATAGCTGTTAATTCAAGAGACAGGCACTTTTATTAACCCTATCCCTGGATCATCAAGTCCATTTACATAAAACTGCAAGACAAATTACAACACAAAGCAGAGATGATGAACCTAGCCTTCCCTTGACTTCTTTTCTATTTTAAATTTAAAATTTTCTTCTTCCTTCTTTTTTTTTTTAGACAGAGTCTCATTCTGTTGCCTAGGCTGGAGTGCAGTGGCACAATCTCAGCTCACTGCAACCTCCGCCTCCCAGGTTCAAGAAATTCTTGTGCCTCAGCCTCCCGAGTAGCAGGGATTACACACGTGCACCATCACACCCAGTTAATTTTTGTATTTTTAGTACAGACAGGGTTTTGCCATGTTGACCAGGCTGGTCTTGAACTACTGGCATCAGGTGATCCACCCGCCTCAGCCTCCCAAAGTGCTGGAATTACAGGTGTGAGTTACCATGCCCAGCCTTTCTCCTTAATTTTTTATTTATCTTCTTCGTCCTTTTCCTTTATCTTCTTACATTCTTGACATTTTTTAATGCTTTTCTTTTCCTTTTGAAATCAAATTGATAAAGCCTATATAAGTGCAACCTTCAACCAAAGGTGATGAGAAGAACCCATGAGAGTGGACATCGTCATAAGATGGCAGCAAAAGGACCTTGTCTAGCTGATTCAACTAAAAGACACCACTCTTGTGCTTGCACACATGCACACAACATTCTCTCCTTAATTTTATTATGCAGGTACCCTAAAGCTATATCAGCACATGTTACAGAAAGTATATGGATAAAAGATCATTAAAAAGTGAAAAGTTTTCACATTGCTAGTGACAAATTAGCATATCAGATAAAAATTAATAAATCTAGAAAATGTTTAATTATAGAAGCATATGAAAATTAAATTGAATTAACAATTGCACTGTGGTTATGCAAGATGTTAACATTTGGGAAATCTGAGTGAACAGAGTATATAGGAATTCTCTGAACTATTTTTGTATCTATTTCAAAGCTTAATTTTAAAACTAAAAGTTAAGAAATAAAATTACAAAATTAAAGCTTAAAAGCCACTGATGGCCGGGCGCGGTGGCTCAAGCCAGTCTTCTAACCTCTTAAAACTACAGAGGTATTCCTGAAGTTTTGGGTCAATAGACTGTGTCGTAGATTGAGAATATTTCAAATAAGCCCAAAACTTTTCTAGTCCATATAGCTGACCTAATAACGAAGAATAATATACATTATAAACTATATAAAATTTTTAAAATGATTCACATTAAATATAATCCTATCAGCAATAAACAATTTATCTTCCAATATATGCTTACTGTAGATCTTGAGAATGACATGTAATGAATTAAGCAATAATGGCAGCTAATATTTATTGAGCATTTGCTATGTAACAAGTATTAAGTGCTTTATTTTGCATCAAACTAATTTGACCCATATACAACCCAAAAGATGGATATTCTCATATATGTTACAGATGAGAAAACTGAGGATAGCAAGGATAGGCAATTTACCCACCGTCACAAAGATTCTAAATAGTGGAAAGGGAATTTGGACCTAGCAATCTGGCCCAGAACCTGCATTCTTAACCACTGTGCTATTTCTGCCTTTCCAAGCTTACCTGCTGATGTTGCATAGAATTTTCATGTAATGGAACATCAGTGAGTAGCCATGTTTGTCAAAGGGATAATGACAAAATACACCTCCATAAAAGAAAGACTTGAGAGTAGTTACTTTCCAGCACCTCCCAGGAAGGGCCTTCTTACTACCTGGTGCCCCATCCTTCATCAAGAAACATAATAATAGCATGAAGATCTTAAATGGTTTGCCCTGAAGAAAAAAACTATGAATTCCCTCCCTATTTACTGACAGACTCAGGGTTACAATTTCCAATTAGAGTATAAATTTTCTGATGTTATTGTTACCAGATTCGTAGTCTTTTTTGGTTTCTTCTTGGAAATCCTGAAAAATTTCTTGCCTGAATTTTTTTTCCAGTCCATAACTATAAAACCTGAACAGACATTCTAACCCATACCTATAAAGAAAAAATAAAAGGTTTATAATAAAATACAATCTCTCTATAGTAGTAACATCAATATAAGCAAACATGGCACAAGTAATCCTAAACGAAAAATAACATTTTAGCATTCAGATTTTTTAATTTTTTTGAGACCAAGTCTCGCTCTTACTGTCCAGGTTGGAGTACAATGGTGCAACCTCAGCTCACTGCAACATCTGCCTCCCTGGTTCAAGCTATTCTCCTGCCTCAGCCTCCTGAGTAGCTGGGATTACAGGTGACCACCACCGTGCCCGGCTAATTTTTTGTATTTTTAGTAGAAAAGGGGTTTCACCATGTTGGCCAGGCTGGTCTCAAACTCCTGACCTCAGGTGATCCATCCGCCTCAACCTCCCAAAGTGCTGGGATTACAGGTGTGAGTCACTGCGCCCAGTCAGTATGCAGATTTTTAACTGAACTGGTAATTAGTAATCCATAGCTGGCTTTGCTATTTTTGTTGACTCAGCCATAGCACATCATGAAGGTATACAGAGAACCTGCTGCATGAGAGGCAGCCCTTGGATAATTCAGTATGACCTCTTTAGATGCACTCAGTATCTCTCCCTGGTGTTTCTGAAGAACTGGCCAAAAGATTTAGTGATAAATTGGGGATGTGTCAGATTTTCCCCAAACCAAAATTTATAATGGTGTGTTTGTACACAGTATTAAATAAATACTCTTGAATGTAAGCTTTACTCTAGGAAGATAAAGACCATACAGCTGTGCCCTAGATCCTAGGTGTGGTTGTCCCATTCAACTATAATGGTACAAACATAATTATATGGTTAAGAGAGCCTCCCTGCTTTCATTATAAAGTACAATTAATAGTAGATATATTGCTAATAGAGCTATAATCACTACATAAATGAGAAAACAAATTTCTTTGTTTCTGTCTATAACTATCTAGAGAATCTAGGAGTTCTGCTCAGTGGATCAGCAAACTCTATAGGCTCAACCTTCAACCACAGGTGATGAGCAGAACCCATGGGAGTGAAACAATGCTGTAAGATGGCAACAAAAAGACCTTGTCTAGCTGCACTAAAAGATACCACAATTAAAACACTCCTAAGTTAGAATCCCAAGTCTTTCTGGGTACCTCAACAGAAAGGTTGCAACCTCTCCATTCTGCTAACATAATGTTAACTGGCTGTCAGTCACAGGAAGCAGGGTGTGTGATTGTGTGTCTCTTTTGTAAGCAGCTTATTTACAAGATGAATAGTGATGTTCTGGCAAGCCAACAAGAGAAATGCAGGACTGCCAACTACACACTTAAACACTAACCTGAGCCCTTGGCTCCCATAGCCTTAAGTGATGCTATTGGTTGAACTTGCATGACTGAAGTCTAAGGAGATCAAAGACTAAAGGAGCCACAGTGGTTCACAATGACAAACTTGCTTTGATGTTCCTCTTATGGGATCATATTATACCGACATCAGTTGTTCTCAGTCTTAGCTACATATTATAATCATCTGGGGAGCTTTTAAAAAATACTGATGCCCGGGCTGTGCTCCAAACCAATGGAGTCAGGATCTTTTTTTTTAATTTTTAAAATTTTTGTGGGTACACAGTGGGTGCATATATTTATGGGGCACATGACATGTTTTGATACAGGCATGCAATGTGAGATAAGCCTGTCATGGGGAATGGAGTATCCATCCCCTCAAGTATTTATCCTTCGAGTTACAAACAATTCAATTACACTCTTTAAGCCACTTTATTTATTCATTTTTAAAATTCTATTTATTTATTTATTTATTCTTTTGAGACAGAGTTTTGCTCTTGTTGCCCACGATGGAGTACAGTGGTGCCATCTCGGCTTACTGCAACCTCCACCTCCTGGGTTCAAGCAATTCTCCTGCCTCAGCCTCCCGAGTAGCTGGGATTACAGGCGCCTGCCACAATGTCTGGCTAATTTTTGTATTTTTAGTAGAAACGGGGTTTCACCATGTTAGCCAGGCTGGTCTTCAACTCCTGATGTCACGTGATCCACCCACCTCGGCCTCCCAAAGTGCTGGGATTACAAGCATGAGCCACCATGCCTGGCCTCTTTCAGCCATTTAAAAATGCACAATTAAGCTACCACTGACTATAGTCACCCTATTATGCTATCAAAGAGTAGGTCTTATTCATTCTTTCCAATCATTTTTATTTTTTGTACCCAAAATCAGAATCTTTGAGGTGAAGCCTAGGCATCTCTCTTTATTTCTGGAGAAGTAAGTTTTTGGTTTTTATCAAGTAAATCATATTTCAGAGGAATATAGAAATTCTTAGATTATTGATAAAGGATTAATACTCAATACAACATTTATATTGAATAGGCAATATGTGGATTTTTACTCTTATTTCTTAGCAAACTATTCCAAAGACCAAAAGTATGACATTAATAACACAGCCCAAACATGCAGCATAACTGCTGGAGTGAAGGACCGAGGCAAATGATTAGAGCTCTCAGTTGTCATTTATTCATTTACCACTTACTTCAAGACAGCTCAGAGGAATAGAAGACCTAGAGGCTTAGAACCAGAAGGAACTATATTTGAATCATGGGCTTGTAATCATATCACTGAAAATTGAGTCAATTAGATCCTATTTTTCAAAAATAGATATTTGTAAACCTTCTAGACCAGAGCTAGCACATTGAAGAGATGTAAGAAATGTTAGCTCTCCCCCTCCTTCCTGAAATCACATTATTACTACTTTCAACCAATGGACAGAATTAGTAACAATTCCCTAATAACAATAATCATCTGGCCGGCCACCGTGGCTCATGCCTGTAATCCTGGCACTTTGGGAGGCCAAGGTGGGTGGATCACTTGAGGTCAGGTGTTCAAGACCAGCCTGGCCAATATGGTAAAACCCCATTTCTACTAAAAATACAAACATTAGCCTGGTGTGGTGGTGGGCACCGGTGATCCCAGCTACTTGGGAGGCTGAGGCAGAAGAATCGCCTGAACCCAGGAGGCAGAGGTTGCAGTGAGCCGAGGTGGTGACACTGCACTCCAGCCTAAGCAACAGTGCGACTTTGTCTCAAAAAAAGAAAAAAAAAGGAAAGAAAGAAAGATAAAGAAAAGAAAGGAAAAGAGAGAGAGAGGGAGTGAGGGAGAGAGGAGAGAGAAAGAAAAGAAAGAGAGAAAGAGAAAGAAAGGAAAGGAGAGGAGAGGAGAGGAGAGGAGGAAGGGAAGGAGGGAGGGAGGGAATCATCTATCAAGCACTTACTATACATAAGTTAATGTGTTAAGCCCTTTAAATGCTTAGTGTAACCTTCACAATAACCCTGTGAGAGAGTATGTATCATAATTTAACCTTTTTTTTTGTTGAGACAGGGTCTTGCTGTCACCCAGACTGAAGTGCAGTAGCACAACCTCCGCTCACTGCAATCTCCTCTTCCCAGGCTCAAGCAGTTCTCATGTTTCAGCCTCCCAAGTAGCTATAAGCGCAGGCCACCACGCCAATCTAATTTTTCTATTTTTAGAAGAGATGGGGTTTTGCCATGTTGGCCAGGCTAGTCTCGAACTCCTGGCCTCAGTGATCTGCCTGCCTCGGCCTCCCAAAGTGCAAGGATTACAGGTGTGAGCCACCATGCCTGGCTTAACCTACTTTTTATAAAGAACATAAAGCCTGGTGGGATTACAATCTGTCATCTGTAAATTAATGGCTGGGACTCAAACATAGTCCTGATTTCAAGGACTTCAGGTGCTTAACCACTAGTTCCTAAGAAGTAGCTAATACAGTCGAGTGGCAAATACTGCAGAAACAGAACCAAAGGTAGGAAACTATGTTACAAAGGTATTAGAAACATACACAGTTATGTGTATAGAAACACAGAAGAAGAACTCCCAACCTAGACTTGGGTGGAAATGGAATCAGAGAAGTTATTAGAAAGTCTTAAGGAACAAACAGAAATTGCATAAATAGCAAAATATGCTGAGATCAATTAAAACAATGGCTTTTAAACTTTTCTGACTAGGTCCAATACTATAAAAATTATTTTACCTTATAAGTAAATCAACATGTACATCTCTATATGTGTGTACATAAAAATATGTATGTTTTGCAAAATAGTTCTTAAATTTGTATGTATGTGGGTATGAATTAAATTTGTATGTATGAATTACTATGCTCAGTGCAGTCTGGTATTTTCTACTGCATTTTTTAAAGCACGTTAGAACCACTAAATTGATTTTATGATTGACGAATAGGTAGCAAACCACAGTTTGAAAAAGAACAATGAGATCAGGAATGGCAAATTTTGCCTTTTATGCCAACTCTGGTAAACTGGCAGTAGCTATTAAAGTCATAAGGAAGAGTATAAATCTGAAAAGTGTGGTAAGAAAGAACATAAAACATAACAGGGATTGATTAGAGATATCAGTAATAGAGGAAAAAGAAATAGAGCTAAACATGCCATGGATCTGCTCTTCCTGATATAGATAACAGATAAAATTAAATGGGCTTTGTTTTACATAAGTCAACACAAAGAAATTTTGTGTTTTAATCAGAAAAATTTATTTGTAGCACCTTGCATTCTTCTCAAAGATCACAATATCTGATAAACAATATATTCTTATTCGAGATTTGTAAGAGGAATCCATTTTCAGAACTTAAAGAAGGATAAATTTAGGTAAATATGATTGAATGAAAAATCATCTTTTTCCCTTCTCTCCATGTCTTGTTCCTTGGTCTCCTTTTGCCCATGAATAAATAGCCTTCTTGAGTCCACACCATGTTCCTTCTTACCCTCTTGGTCTGCCCTCACTCAGCCCTACAGGCACTCTCAAGACTTTCCGTGAACATTTCTGAAGAAAGCAAGGTCCAAGCTGGGATAAAAAGAATAGGATTTAGAAAAGCACAGGGAAGACGAAGAAAAGTAGAAGCAAAGTTAAGAACATGCACAGATGTCCAGAGGCTAGAGAGCTTGGGTCATTTGAAGAAAATGTATCAGTACCACTGTTGCCCAGAGTACTAGAGGACTAGTGGGGAAAAAATTAGACAAGGTGAGTCAAGGGACGTATTATGAGAGGCCTTGTTTTTTTTTTTCTTAAAGAATCTTAAGAACTGGGTTGGCTCTAAGTATATATCAATTGGGGTATGTATCTGTACATGCAAGGGAAGTCTGTAATGGTGGCAGCATGGGAGAGAAAAGTTTTGTAATTTCATTCAGCCCTTGTGCCAGCCTCTAAGATGGTTCCTAATGATGCCATCTCTTGGTATTAACAACCTTGTGTAGTACTCTCCCATACTGTGCCAGGCCTGGTCTGTATCGACAATACAATACGGCAGAAATAATCGTATGCCACTTCCAAGTGCAGGTTGTATAAAACACTGAGGCTTCCATTTTGGAAGCTCTACTCACTCAGGGTGAAACCATATTGTAAAATGCCCTAGGGAAGGTCAATGTGGCAAGGAACTGAAGCCTCCTGCCAACAGCCATGTGAATGAACTTGAAAAAGAACCTCCAGCCCAGGCCAAATCTTCAGACACTGCAGCTGCCTTCAACATCTTGGCTGCAAGCTCATGAGAAACCATGAGCCAGAATCACCCAGCTAAGCGGTTCCTGGAGTCTCAACTCTTTGAAGCTGTGAACTAACAAATGTTTATTGTTTTAACCTATGGAGTTTTGGGGTAATTTGCAATGCAGAAATAGAAAACTAATACAGCCCTCCCCCTAGTTATATTGTGCTACTTTCACAGTTCAAAATCAGGTTACTTCAGTACTAGTTTTAAAATTATTTTCTAAAACTCCCTCTATTGGATCTACCTGGGGAAAGAAAAAAAGAAAAGAAAAAATTAAAACTCCCTCAAAGTGTAAAAGAAAATATGACCTGTAATTTTCTTTTGCATCTTCCCAAGCAAGTTGTCTAAATTCCTCATACATTTTTTTATTGAAGTGATCTCTGAGGAAAAAGGACCAGAAACGAAAGAGGGTATTCATTTCTTGGGACTGACCAATTCCCAAGCGTTTTCTCTCTGAAAAGTTAAATAAAATATTATTTTATTAAACATACTTTTTAAAGACAAGAGAGCAGATGTTATATATAAAATGAAGAAAGCTCAACAGTATAATCCTCAAAGTATATTTAGCTTTCTTCTAAATAGAGCGGGGATCTCCAACCCTCCGGCCACAGACTGGTACCCTATTGTGAACTGCACATGTGAGGGATCTAGTCTGGACACTCCTTAAGAGAATCTAATACCTGATGATCTGAGGTGGAACGGTTTTATCTAAAACCATCCTCCACGGAAAGATTGTCTTCCATGAAACAGGTTGCTGATGCCAAAAAGATTGAGGACTGCTGAAATAGCTGACAAATGCTAAACCCATTTTCTGACTCACTGCTTAAATTATAAATATCTGCCAATAGCAACAAGAAGAGTATATTAAAATTTTTTTTCTTTTTTTGAAATGGAGTCTCACTCTGTCACCCAGGCTAGAGTGCAATGGCGCGATTTTGGTTCACTGCAACCTCTGCCTCCCAGGTCTCAGCAATTCTCCTGCCTCAACCTCTTAAGTAGTTGGGATTACAGTCGCCTGCCATCACACCTGGCTAACTTTTGTATTTTTAGTAGAGAAGGAGTTTCACTATGTTGGCCAGGCTGGTCTCAAACTCCTGACCTCAAGTGATCTCCCTGCCTCGGCCTCCCAAAGTGCTGAGATTACTGGCATGAACTACCATGCTCAGCTGAGTTTGTTAATTTTTATTTCCTAATGTGTCTAAGTTATAAAGTACATAAATAAAGAATATATATAAACACATTTACTGAAAGTAAAACTATTTATAGTCTAACAATAAAAGAATATCTTAACTTGATATTAAAGGACAACATATTAAATTTTTTTAAATTATATTTTAATTTTAAATATCTTAAATAGATAGATAAAGGACAAGCATCTTACCACTTAGGCATCTTCGACGATATTTGTGGTACACTTGTTGGGTAAAGCCATTTTCCTTCAAAAGTTCATGAGAAGGATGCTGGAACTTTGGGAATGAATGAGGAGTACATCCATAACTTCCTGCTAGTGGTGCGCCTTCTGAAGGTGAAGCATTTGAAGTGCTGTTTGAGGAAGCGGAAAAAAGCCTTCAAAATGAAAAATCAAGAACCAAGTACATGAACCAATTTGTACTATTTTTTTCATTATTGGGGGTCTAAGCAGTGGAAAAAACAGTAGTTTCTAAAACTCTCCTAAATTAATGACATACAGATCTGCATATAGTGCTATTTATGTTCAATACAGTTTATGTAAATTCAGAAGCTGATAAGCATAGTTATAAACTCTCAAGTTAACACAGTAAGTAGAAGCAGATAACTGAATAGCTCATCCCTCCTCCAAATCATTATTAATTTAGTTTAGATTAGTTTATTATTATTATTATGGTACTGTAGAAATTTTCAACTTATCTTGAATAATTTAGGTTAATGATGTAAACTGAATACATAGAGATTAGGGATAAAATCTGGCACAAAGACGGGCAATAATTTCATTATGTCAAAGACATACCTGCAATTTCCTTTTTTCTCTAAAGGCGTCAAAAGTAAGACAGAACCTGCAATTCTCTAAATCAATTCCACTTTTTTTTTTTTTATTTATTTTATTTTTTTTTTTTATTTATTATTATTTTTTTTTGAGGCGGAGTCTCGCTCTGTCGCCGGGACTGGAGTGCAGTGGCCAGATCTCAGCTCACTGCAAGCTCCGCCTCCCAGGTTCCCGCCATTCTCC
>NW_016813944.1:131032-157633 GCF_001698545.2 Rhinopithecus bieti | reverse complement strand
TTTTTTTTGAGATGGAGTCCTGCTCTGTCACCCAGGCTGGAGTGCAGTGGTGCAATCTTGGCTCATTGCAACCTCCACCTCCCAGGTCCAAGCGAATCTCCTGCCTCAGCCTCCTGAGTAGTTGGGATTACAGGCGCATGCCACTACACACAGCTAATTGTTGTATTTTTAGTAGAGACGGGGTTTCACCATGTTGGCCAGGCTGGTCTCGAACTCCTGACCTCAGGTGATCCACCCGTCTCTGCCTCCCAAAGTGCTGGGATTACAGGCATAAGCCACCGCACCAAGTCTAATTTTTTTTTATATAGTAAATGTTAAGGGTCTACTTTCATTCTTTTATATATGGATATCCAATTCTCCCAGCACCGTTAGTTGAAAAGATGATCCTTGTTCCATTAAATGGTCTCGGCACCTTTATCAGAAATAAATTGCCACATATGTGAGAATTTATTTCTGGGCTCTCTATTCTATTCCATTGGTCTATGTCTGTTCTTATGCCAATACTATATTGTTTTCTGTTTTCATTTGGTTCTTTTTAGAGATGAAAGTCTCACTATGTTGGCCAGGCTGGATTCAAACTCCTGGGCTCATGCAATCCTCCCATCTCAGCTTCCCAAATAGCTGGGACTATAGGTGCATGTTACCATGCCCAGTTTATACTATTTTAATTATTGCAGTTTTCTAGCAACTTTCAAAGTCAGGAGGTGTTAGTCCTCCAACTTTATTCTTCTTTTTAAAAATTGTTTTGGCTATTCAGGGCTACTTGCAATTACATACGAATTTGAGATGTGGCTCTTCCATTTCTGTAAAAAAGACTGTTGGAATATTGACAGTCTTTAGTGTCAATTAGTGCTCAAGACATAACTCACTTTGGGTAGTGCTATATTTGGATGTTTGTCCCCCACAAACCTCATGTTAAAATTTGATTACAAAGTTGGAGGTGGAGGCCTTATCAGAGGTGACTGGATCATGGCAGCAGATCCCTCATGAGTAGAGATTAATGATCTCCCTTGTTGGGGAAAGAGGGAAAGAGTTCTTACTCTACTAGTTCCCACAAGAGCTGGTTGTGAAACAAAGAGCCTAGGAACTTCCCCTTCTCTCTCTTGCCATGTGCTCTCCACACATGCAGGTCCCCTTCACTTTCTGCCATGAGTGGAAGCAGCCAAAGGCCTTCACCAGAAGCCAAGTAGATGCTGGCGCCATGCTTCTTGTATAGCCTGCAGAACCATGAGCCAAATAAACTTCCTTACTTTCTAATTACCCAGCTTCATCTATTCCTTTATAGCAACATAAAGGACTAAGGCAGGTAATATTGATGTCTTAACAATGTTAAATCTTCTTCCCCATAAACATGGGCTGTCTTCCCATTTGTCTAGGTGTCCCACAATTTTTTCACTAAAAAATTAGAGTCTAAAAAAACTCTAATTTTTTCTTAGAGTTTTCAGGGTACAAGTCTTTCAATTCCTTGGTTAGGTTTATTCCTAGATATTTCATCCTTTTTTTTTTTTTTTTTTGAGGCAGGGTCTCACTCTGTCACCCAGGCTGCTGAAGTACAGTGGCATGATCTCAGCTCACTGCAACCTCTACCTTCCAGGCCCAAGTGATCCTCCCACCTCGGCCTCCCAAGTAGCTGGGGCCACAGGTGCGTACCATCATACCCGGCTAATTTTTGCATTTTTTGTAGAGACGTGGTCTCACCATGTTGCCCAGGCTGGTCTTGAACTCTTGGGCTCAAGCGATCCACCCACCTTAGCTTCCCAAAGTGTTGTGACTCCAGGCCTATTTAATTCTTTTAGATGCTAATGTGAATAGGATTGCTTTGTTAGTTTTCATTTCAGACTATTTGTTTCTGATATATAGAAACACTGCTGATTTTTGTGTGCTGACTTTGTATCTTGCAACTTTGCTGATTTTATTAGCTTTAGTAATTTCCTGGTGGATTCTTTGGGATTTTCTATATGTAGGATCATGTTATCTGTAAATACAGTTTTACATCTTCCTTTCAAATACAATGTTGTTTTTTTCTTGTCACCTAGCTCTTGCTAGAACTTTCAGTACAACATTGAACAGTAGCGGAGAGCACAGGCATCCTCGTGTTGTTCCTGATCTTAGCGAGAAAACTTTCAGTCTTTCACCACTGACCATGATGTTAGCTATGGGTTTCTCGTAAGCACTTTTTATCATGTTGAGGTATTTTCCCTCTGTTAGCTTTCTGAGAGTTTTGAATCATGAAAGGGTATTGAATTTTGTCAAATGCCTTTTCTGTGTCAATTGAGATGATCATGTGTTTTTTTTTCTTTAGTTCTATTAATATCATGTATTACATTTATTGATTTTATGTCAAATCACTCTTGCATTACTAAGAAGATCCTACCTGGCCATGGTAAATAATCCTTTTACTATGCTGTTGGATTCGGTTTGCTAATATATTCTTGAGGACTTTTGTGTCTATATTAAAAAGGGATTTTGACCTGTAATTTTCTTGTGATATCTTTATCCGGTTGCGGCATCAGGGTAATGCTGGCTTTGTAGAATGAATAAGAAAATGTTCCTTTGCTCACGCCTATAATCCCAGCACTTTGGGAGTGCGAGGTGGGTGGATATGAGGTCAGGAGTTCAAGATCAGCCTGGTCAACATGGGGAAACTCCATCTCTACTGAAAATACAACCATTAGCTGGGCGTGGTGGCAGGTGCCTGTAGTCCCAGCTACCCGGGAGGCTGAAGCATGAGAACTGCTTGAATTCAGGAGGCAGAGGCTGCAGTAAGCCAAGATTGTGCCACTGCACTCCAGCCTGGGAGACAGAGTGAGACTCCATCTCCAAAAAAAAAAAAAAATCCATCTTCAATTTTTTTGGAAGAATTTGAAAAGGACTGGTGTTAATTCATTTTTCTTTTTTATTTTTTTGAGACAGGGTCTTGCTCTGTCACCCAGGCTGGAGTGCAGTGGCATGGTCATGGCTCACTGCAGCTTCAGTCTCCTAGGCTCAAGCAATCCTCCCACCTCAGCCTCCCAAATAGCGAAGACTACAGGCACGTACCACCATGCCTTGCTAATTTTTTGGAATTTTAGTAGAGACCTGGTCTCACCATATTACCCAGGCTGGGTGTTAATTTTTTGTTTTGTTTTCTTTTCTTTTCATTTTTTAATTTTTTGACAGACTCTCACTGTGTTGCCCCAGGCTGAAGTGTAGTGGCACGATCTCGGCTCACTGTAACCTCCGCTTCCCGGGCTCAAGTGATTTTCCTGCCTCAGCCTCCTGAGCAGCTGGGACAACAGGTACCCATCACCATGCCCAGCTCATTTTTGTATTTTTAGTAGAGAAGGGGTTTCACCATATTGGCCAAGCTTGTCTCGAACTCCTGACCTTGTGATCCACCTGCCTCGGCCTCACAAAGTGCTAGGATTACAGGCATGAGCCACTGCGCCTGGCCTAATTCTTTAAATATGTGGTAGAACTCACTGGTGAAACCATTTGATTTAGCACTCTTCTGTGTTGGAAAGATTTTGGTTACTAATTCAATCTATTTGCTTGTTATAGGTCAGTTGAGATTTTCTATTTCTTCTTGAATCAGTTTAAGTAGGTTTTAAGGAATTTGCAAATTTCTTCTGGATTACCTAATTTGTTGACATAGAATTGTTCTTTTTTTTTTTTTTTTTTTTTTTTTTTTTTTTTTTTAAGACGGAGTCTCGCTCTGTCACCCAAGCTGGAATACAGAGGCGAGATCTCAGCTCACTGCAACATCCACCTACTGGGTTCAAGCAATTCTCCTGCTTCAGCACGCCACCCCCCCACCCACCCCCATCTCCACTTCCCCCAAGGAGCTGGGATTACAGGCATGAGCCCCCACGCCTGGCTAGTTTTTTTGGTATTTTTAGTAGAGGCCAGGTTTCACCATGTTGGCCAAGCTGGTGTCGAACTCCTGACCTCAGGCAATCTGCCTGCCTCAGTCTCCCAAAGTGCTGGGATTACAGGCGTGAGCCACCATGCCCAGCCCACAGTATTCTCTTATCCTTTTTATCTCTGTGAGGTCAACCAGTAGTAATGTCCCCAGTTTTGTTTTGTTTTGTTTTTTTCCTGATTTTAGTTATTTGCATCTTCTCTTTTTCTTTGTCAGTCTAAAGTTTCGTCAGTTTTGTTGATCTTTTCAAAGAACCAACTTTTAGTTTCCTTGATTTTCTCTATTATTTTGGGTTTAGCTTGCTCTTCTTTTTCTAGTTCCTTAAAGTATAAAGCTAGGTGGCCGATTTCTGATCTTTTTTCTTTTTTAAATGTAGGCATTTACAGCTATAAACTTCCCTGTCTCTATATGGAATCGGTAGTTTCATTCATGTAGTTATTTATTGACTGCAAAGTATGTCAGGTACTGAGAAGTTCTTTACATTAAAGAACTTATTGTCTAAAGAAAACATAGAGAAACAAATAATCCACGTAAAACGTTGAGCACAGTGCCTGGAACCATTTATTGAAAGCATATAAAAGTGGTAGCTATCATTAAATAAATTCTCCACAATGAATAAATATACCTTACTGGCATACTTACCACAGGGAGCCAGAAGGAAGCAAAGAGGTAGATCAAAATGACGACTAACAAATAGAAATTTGAAAACAGTTTTCAAAAGATGGAACAATGAGAGAGAAAGGAAAGCAGAGATAAAGAATTCCTCAATTGGAAGGAAAGAACAAAGATAAAATTAGTATCGAATACTTAGATTAGTAAAAGAAATGCAGATAACATCAAAGCTCTAACTATAATTACAGCACATGAATCTATATTACTATCAATAAGCCTAGGACTTACTAGCAACATTCAGTAGACTAGGAGCAAATATGATAGAAAGAAAGCTGGATTTATTCAGACTGGGATTTGACAAGATTTAAACAAACAAACAAAAAGTCCAGAAGTAATAATCAAGAATTCAATCAAAATATATAAGACACACAGAAAGAAAAAAATAAAATTCAGAAGATAATGTAATAAATAGAACCAGACTTACAGATAACTCAGTTCTAGCATAATCACAAATGAACTTTAAAATGACCATGATTAATATGTTGAAGGATCTAATGTAAAAGATGAACATTCATGAAGAGATGGAGAATTTCAGCAGGAAAAAAAGAAAACTTTTTTTTTTTTGAGATGGAGTCTCGCTCTGTTGCCCAGGTTGGAGTGCAGTGGCCCCATCCCAGCTCACTGCAATTTCCGCCTCCTGGGTTCAAGCGATTCTCCTGCCTCCGCCTCCTGAGTAGTTGGGATTACAGGTGAACGCCACCACATCCGGCCAAGAAAACTCTTTTTTTTTTTGAGACGGAGTCTTGCTCTGTCGCCCGGCTGAGTGCAGTGGCGCCATCTCGGCTCACTGCAACCTCCGCCTCCCAGGTTTACACCATTCTCCTGCCTCACCCACCCAAGTAGCTGGGACTACAGGCGCCCACCACCACGTTCGGCTAATTTTTTGTATTTTTAGTAGAGATGGGGTTTCACCGTGTTAGCCAGGATGCTCTTGATCTGCTGACCTCGTGATCTGCCTGCCTCGGCCTCCCAAAGTGCTGGGATTACAGGCATGAGCCACTGTGACCGGCCAAGAAAACGATTTTTAAACATTCAAATGGAGCCGGGCACAGTGATTCACACTTGTAATTGCAGCATTTTCGGAGGCCAACGCTGGGGGATCACCTGAGGTCAGAAGTTCAAGGCTAGCCTGGCCAACATGGTGAAACCCTGTCTCTAATAAAATACAAAAATTAGCCGGGTGTGGTGGCGGGCACCTGTAATCCCAGCTACTCAGGAGGCTGAGGCAGAAGAATCGCTTGAACCCAGGAGGTGGAGGTTGCAGTGAGCTGAGCTACACTCCAGCCTGGGCAACATGAGCGAAACTCCATCTCAATAAATAAATAAATAAATAAATAAATAGGCCGGGCGCGGTGGCTCAAGCCTGTAATCCCAGCACTTTGGGAGGCCGAGACGGGCGGATCACGAGGTCAGGAGATCGAGACCATCCTGGCTAACACGGTGAAACCCCGTCTCTATTAAAAAAAAATACAAAAAACTAGCCGGGCGAGGTGGCGGGCGCCTGTAGTCCCAGCTACTCGGGAGGCTGAGGCAGGAGAATGGCATAAACCGGGGAGGCGGAGCTTGCAGTGACCTGAGATCCGGCCACTGCACTCCAGCCTGGGCGACAGAGCGAGACTCCGTCTCAAAAAATAAATAAATAAATAAATAAATAGTCAAATAGTAATGCAAAATATACAAAACACAGTATCAGAAATGAATACTTCTTTGATGGACTTATTAGCACACTAGACACAGCTAAGGAAAGAATCAGGAAACCTGAATATAAGTCAATCAAAATTATACAAAGTGAAACACAATTTAAAAGGAGTAGGAGGCCAAGCACAGTGGCTCACGCCTGTAATCCCAGCACTTTGGGAGGCCGAGGCAGGCAGATCTCTTGAGGTCAGGAATTCGAGACTAACTTGGCCAACATGGTGAAACCCTGTCTCTACTAAAAATACAAAAAAATTAGCTGGGCGTGGTGGCATGTGCCTGTAATCCCAGCTACTCGGGAGGCTGAGGCAGGAGAATCGTTTGAACCCAGGAGGCAGGGGTTGCAGTGAGCCAAGATCGCTCCATTGCACTCCAGCCTGGGCAACAAAAAAAATAAATAAAAATAAAAATAAATAAAGGGAGTAGGAGAAAAAACACATCAGAGCATCCACCAGCTATGGGTATTATCAAATGGTCTAACATACATGTAATTTGAAACTCAGAAGAAGAAAAAACAAAGAAAACAGGGGGAAAAAATTTATGATAAGTCAAAAATTATTCTAACAATTAAAAAAGCCATAAATCTGAAACCATCAGAGAACCACAGCAGGATAAATACTTGATACATGTGTGTATGTGTTTGTGTGTGGGTAGATTAATAATAGGCAAATAAATATCTATTATGAACCTACTAAAGAAATCTCCCAGATTCTCAATGGCATTTAGAAAGTTTTTAATAGATATACATGAAGGATTTAATGTGCTAAACCATCTACTCAAACTATATGTGTGTATGCACATGTGCACATATATGTATGTGTACATACATGTACACGTAACTGTCTAAAGAAAAATAATAACAAAGTATAGCACAAAGAATGGGGGACTGGGTGTGGTGACTCATAATTGTAATCTCGATACTTTGGAAGGCTAAGGCAAGAGAATTGTTTGAGCCCAGGAGTTCGAGACCAGCCTGAATTACACAGCAAGATCTTGTTGCAACAATTTTTTTTTTTTAATTAGCCAGCTATTGTGGTGCACACTCATGGTCCCAGATACTTGAGGCTAAGGTGGGAGGACTGCTTAAGTTCAGAAGTTTGAGACTGCAGTAACCTGAGATTTTGCCACTGCACTCCATCCTGGGTGAAAGATCGAGTCTCTGTCTCTAATTAAAAAAAAAAAAAAAGAAATGGGGAGAAATAATGAAAGTTAAATGTTGTAAGGTTCTTATACTATACATGAAGTGGGATAAGATTATTTGAAAGTAGACTGTGATAAGTTAAAATGTATAAAGCTGGTCCTCAACTTAAAAGACGGTTTCACTTACGGTTTTTCAGGTTTATGATGGTACGAAAACAATATGCATTCAGTAGAAACCATAGTTCAAGTACCATACAATCATTCTGTTCTTCGGTTTCAGTATTCAATAAATTACACAAGAGATTCAACATTTTATTATAAAATAGGCTTTGTGTTAGATTTTGCCCAACTATAGGTTAGTATAAGTGTTCTGGGTACATTTAAGGTAAGCTAGGCTGAGCCATGCTGTTTGGTAGTTAGGTATATTAAATGTATTTTCAACTTATGATATTTTCAAGCTATGAAGGGTTTTTCAGGATGTAACCACATCATGATTCAAGGAACAGCTGAATTATACAGGCATATCTCAGAGATATTGCTGGTTCAATTCTAGACCACCACAGTATAGCAAATATTGCAAAAAAGCAAGTCACATGAATATTTTGGTTTCCCAGTAAATATAAAAGTTATATTTACATTATACTGTATTCTACCAAGTGTGCAATAGCATTATGACTAAAAAAAAGTACATACCTTAATTTTAAAATACTTTATTGAGAAAATTATGTCACCAAAATGGCAGAGTAGAAGCAATCTGGCTTCACTCTCTCACAGAAAGCCAAAAACAAATATCTAGCACAAAGCTTATCATCAGCAATATCCCAGAACTCAAATCTGAAGCTGATACTATCTGTGAGCCACAGAGAACTGAAAAACTCCAAGCAAACAGTAAGAGAAATAGCCTTCTCTATGCATGATGCCCCTTCTGCAATCTGCCAGGCCCTGTGCATGAAAAATTCCTCCCCGGCCGGGCGCAATGGCTCAAGCCTGTAATCCCAGCACTTTGGGAGGCCGAGACGGGCGGATCACGAGGTCAGGAGATGGAGACCATCCTGGCTAACACGGTGAAACCCCGTCTCTACTAAAAAATACAAAAAAAAAAAGAAAAAAGAAAAAAGAAAAATTCCTCCCAGACTCAGCTTCTTCATTGGAAAAAGTTAGATCGTGGAGGACAGCCAGCTTTCCCACCATCTTGGGCTCCCTTGCAGGAAAACTGCTCCTGCCTCAACCCATGAGAAGCATAATATCATGAGGGCCAGCAGGGAGAAAAAACCATGAAGGCAGCTATAGAAAAAGAGGGGAAACAGGAACAGAAACCCTAGCCCTGAAATTCTCCCCTTTATTTCAGCCAACAGAGATGCCATATCGGAGTGGCTGTTCAGCAGGACCACACTGTAGGAGGCATGATCCATGAGTTTTCTGGGTACAAACCCTTTGCCAGCCTTACCACACAGTTGGGGTAATCCCCTTTGCCACCCCCACCATCTGACAGGCAGTGCTCCAATGTTTGTGAGAGCCAAGGCAAACTTGGGCTTAAGGCGCCATCTAGTGCCCAAAAGGAGGCAGTGATCTACAACAGTATTAAGGGAACTCAGGCAACTGCAAAGAATCTCTAAGCAAATATAACTTAGAAAGACCAAAAGAAGAAAGACAGCAAAGACTGGAATAAATAATAAGTCCTTTAAAGCAAAGCCATAGATGTACATCCACAAGAAACAACAGCAAACACGGAACTATGACCTCCCCAAATGCACAGTCAGGGACCAACCTAAACAAGAAAGCAGTATGTGAGGTCTCAGATCAAGAACAAAATAAGAGTTCTACAGACACTCAGCAAAATCCAAGATAACACAGAGAAGCAATTCAGAAATTTGTCAGAGAAATGTAACACAAAGAGATTGAAATTAAAAAAAAAAAAAATTCCTGGAACTCAGAAATAGGTTTTCTGAAAAATGGATTACAGGCTCTCACATTGCAAGAAACAATCAGTGAGCTCAAATACAGGCTATTGGAAAATACAGTCAGAGGAGAAAAAAAAAGGAATGAAGAATACCTGCAAGATATAAAGAATAATCTCAAAAGAACAAATGTAAGAGCCACTGGCATTTAATGAGTAACTGTTAAGAACAAGGAGTAGTAAGCTTATTAAAAGAAATAACAGAAAATGTTCCAAATCTAAAGAAAGATATAAATATCTAGGTACAGAAGGTCAGAAAACACCAAATATATTTGTATTAGTCCATTTTCACTCTGCTATAAAGAATACCTGAAGCTGGGTAATTTATGAGGGAAAGTGGTTTAATTCACTCACAGTTCCGCATGGCTGGGGAGGCTTCAGGAAACTTACAATCACGGTGGGAGGGGAAGCGGGCACGTCTTACATTGCGGCAGGTAAGAAAGAGTATGTGTGAAGGAGGAACCGTCAAACACTTACAAAACCATCAGATCTTGTGAGAACTCACTCACTATCATAAGAACAGTATGGGATAATTGCCCCCATGATCCAATCACCTCCTATCAGGTCCCTCCCTTGACACATGGGGATTATGGGAATTACAATTCGAGATGAGACTTGGGTGGGAACACAGAGCCAAACCATATCAATATTCAATCCAAATAAGAGGATCCCAAGGCAAATAATAATCAAACCTGAAAATGTCAAGGACAAAGAGAAGATCCTTAAAAACAGCAAGAGAAAAAAAATAAAAGAACATATAAAAGAGCTCTGATTTTTTTTGGCAAGAGACTTTTCAGCAGAAACCTAACAGGCCATGAGGGAGTCAAATGACACATTCAAAGTGCTACAGGATAAAAGGAAACAAAAAAACCTGCCAACCAACTATGCTGTACCCAGCAAAGTTTTCCTTCAAACGGGAAGGAGATATAAAGTCTTTCCTAGACAAAAGCTGAGGGAATTCATCACTACTAGACCCATCTTTCAAGAAATGCTAAAGGGAGTTTCTTTGATTTGAAAGAAAACAAAGTTTGATGTGCAAAACCAAAAATGTTTGAAGGTATAAAACTCACTGGTAAAAGTAGACAAATTCAGAATGCTCTAATGCAGTAATTGTTACATCTAATCCATTCATATCTCTAGTATGAAGACTAAAAGACAAATCTACTGAAAATATTAACAGCAACCTATTAAGATAAATAGACGTAAATTAAGACAACAAAATGTCAAAATGTGGGAGGATGGAGTTAAAGTGTAGAATTTTTTAGTTTTTCCCTTGATTCTTTTCTTTGTGATCAAAGTTGTCATATGTTTAAAATAACTTATAGCTACAGCTTTGGTAAGCCTCATGGTAACCACAAAGCAAAGACTTATAATAGATACACTAAAAATAAAAAGCAGTGAATTAAAACACACTCCCAGAGAAAAACCACTTAATCACAAAGGCAGTAAGAAGGAAGTAAGGGAGGAGTTACAAAACAACCAGAAACTAAGTAATGAAATACTGCATTGTAAGTCCTTATCTATCAATAATAACACTGAATGTAAATGAACTAAATTCTTCAATTAAAAGATATAAGCAAGGCTGAGTGAATTTTTTAAAACTTTTAAAACTTTTAAAAACAAGATCCAACTATATATTGCCTACAAGAAACTCACATCGCCTATAAAGACACACATAGTCTGAAAGTGAACAATGGAAAAACATAGTCCACGCAAATGGAAGCAAAAAAAAAAAAAAAAAAAAAAGTAGCCATACTTACATCAAACAAAATAGACCAAGTCAAAGTCTGTAAAAAAAGGACAAAGAAGGTCACTGTATGATGACAAAGAAAGGGGTGAATTCAGCAAGAGGCTGTAACAATTATAAATATATGCACCCAATTCTGGAGCACACAGATATATTAAGTAAACATTAATACATCTAGAGGAGAGATAGACTATAATACAAATAATAGCAGGGGGCTTCAACATTCATCTCTCAATAATGGACAGAACATCCAGACAGAAAATCAACAAAGATACAATGAAGTTAAACTACACCTAGACCAACTGGACCTAATGACATTTACAGAACATTTCACCTACTACTGCAGAATACACATTCTTCTCATTAGCACACGGAACATTCTCCAGGATAAAACATATGTTAGGCTATAAAACATGTCTCAACAAATTTTAAAAAGTCAAAATCATATCAAGTATCTTCTCTGACTGCAACAGAATAAAAATAGAAATCAATAACATGAAGAATTTTGGAAACTACACAAATGTGGAAATTAAACATCCTCCTCCTGAAAGATCAATAGATTAATATAGAAATTAAGAAGAAAACTTCAAAATGTCTTCAAACAAATGAAAATGGAAACATAACTTTCCAAATCCTATGAAATTGAGCATAGCAGTACTAAGAGAGAAGCTTATAGCAATAAATGCCTACATCAAAAAAGTAGGTTTCAAATAAGCAACCTAACGATGTACTTAAAAGAACTAGAAAAGAATAAATCAAACCCTAAATTAGTAGAAAGAAATAATAAAGATCAAAGCAGAAATAAATAAAATTGAGACTAAAACAAGTACAAAAAAACAATGAAATGAAAAGTTGGTTTTTTGAAAAGATAAACAGAATCAACAAACCTTCAGCTAGATGTATTAGGCTGTTCTCACATTACTACAAAGAAATACCCGGCCGGGCGTGGTGGCTCATGCCTGTAATCCCAGCACTTTGGGAGACCAAGGTGGGCAGATCGCCTGAGGTCCGGAGTTCAAGACCAGCCTGACCAACATGAAGAAACCTCGTCTCTACTAAAAATACAAAAATTACCCGGGCGTGGTGGTGCATGCCTGTAATCCCAGCTACTCAGGAGGCTGAGGCAGGAGAACCGCTTGAACCCAGGAGGTGGAGGTTGCAGTGAGCTGAGATTGTGCCACTGCACTTGAGCCTGGGCAACAAGAGTGAAATTCTGCCTCAAAAAAAAAAAAAAAGGAAGAAGAAAAGAAAAGAAAAAAGAAATATCCGAGACTGGGTAAATTATAGAAGAAAGAGGTTTAATTGGCTCATGGTTCTGTAGGCAGTACAGCATGATGCTGGCTCAGCTTCTAGGGAGGCCTTAGGAAAACTTACAATCATGGTGGAAGGCAGGGGGAGCAGCACTTCACATAGCTGGAGCAGGAGGAAGAGAGAGAGTGGAGGTGCCACATACTTTTAAACAACCAGATCTCACAACTCACTATCATAATGACAACTCCAAGGCAGATGGTGTTAAACCATGAAAAACTGCCCCAATGATCCAATCACCTCCCACCAGGCCCCACCTCCAATACTGGGGATTACAACTGAACACGAGATTTCAGTGGGGAAACAGATCCAAACCATATAATTCCACCCTGGCCCCTGCCAAATCTCATGTCCTTCTCACATTGCAAAATCTAGTCATGCCTTCCCAACAATCCCCCAAAGTCTTAACTCATTCTAGCATTAACTCAAAAGTCCAAAGTCTCATTTGAGACAAGGCTAGTCCCTACCACCTATGAGTCTGTAAAATCAAAAACAAGGTAGTTACTTCCAAGATACAGTGGAGGTATAGGCCTTGGGTAAATACACAAAAGGAAGAAATAGCCCAAAAGAAAGGGGCTACAGGCTGCATGCAAGTCCAAAGCCCAGAAGGGCAGTCACTAAATCTTAAAGTTCCAAAATAATCTCCTTTGACTCCATATGTCATATCCAGGATATGCTGGTGCAAGGGGTAGGCTCACAAAGCCTTGGGCAGCTCCATGCCTATGGCTTTCCAGGGTTTAGCCCACATGGCTGCTCTTAAGGGCTGGCATTGAGTGTCTGTGGCTTTTTGAGGCTGAGGGCGCAGGCTGCTACTGGATCTACTATTCTGGGGTCCGGAGGAAGGTGGCCCTCTTCTCAAAGCGTCACTAGGCAGTGCCCCAGTGGGGAGTCTGTGTGAAGGATCCAACCCCACATTTCCTCTCTGCACTGTCCTTGTAGAGGATCTCCATGAGGGCTCTGCCCCTACAGCAGGCTTTAGTCTAGACATCCAGGATTTTCCATACATCCTCTGAAATATAGGCAGAGGCTCCCAAGCCTCAACCCTTGCATTCTACGCACCACCTGCAGGCTTAACACCACATGGAAGCTGCCAAAGTTTATGGTTTGCACCCTCTGAAGCAGCAGCCCCAAGCTGTACCTGGACCCCTTTTAGCCATGCTATAGCTGGAGCAGCTGGAATGCAGGGAGCAGTTCCCTGAGGTTGCGCAGGGCCCCATTCTGTCCTCTTAGGCCTCTGGTCCTGTGGCAGGAGGGCTCTAAAATGCCTTCAAGGTCTTTTTCTCATTGTCTTAGACATGAGCACTTGGCCTTTCCTCTAAGATCTGGAATAAGGCAAGGTTGTCCACTTTACCACTTTAATTGAACATAGTAGTGTAAGTCCTAGCAAGAGCAATTAGGCAAGAGAAAGAGCATCCACACTGGAAAGGAACAAGTCAAATTATTCTTGCCTGCAGATGATACGATATTATATTTAGAAAACTCTAAAGACTCCACCAAAAATTTGGATCAATTCAGTAAAGTTGCACAATACAAAATCAATATACAAAAATCAGTAGCATTTATATATACCAACAGCAAACAAACTGAAAAAGAAATCAAGACAGCTACAAATATATATAAAGTAGGTATAAGTGTAACCAAAGTGAAAGATCTCTACAAAGAAAACTAAAAAACACAGATGAAAGAAATTTAAGAGGTCACACGAAAAAAAGGGAATGATATCGCATGCTCATGGATTGGAAAAATCAACACTGTTAAAATGTCAAAACTACGCAGTAACTTCTACAGATTTTATTCCATCCCTATCAAAATACCTAAAACATTCTTCACAAAAATAGAAAAAACAATCCTAAAATTTATATGGAACCATAAAAGGCCCTGAAAAATCAAAGTAATTCTGGGCAAAAAGAATAAAGCTGGAGGCATCACACTACCCAACTTCAAAATATAATACAAAGCCATAGTAACAAAGGTAGCATGGTACTGGTGTAAAAGCAGACACACAGACCAATGGAACAGAAAAGAAAATTTAGAAAAAAATCTACACATTATCAGTCAATTCATTTTTGGCAAAGGTACCAAGAACATACATCGAGGAAAGGACAGTCACTTCAATAAATGGTGCTAAGAAAACTAGATAAACATATGCAAAAGTATGAAGCTAGACCTCTATCTCTACCATATACAAAAAGCCAATCAAAATGGACTAAAGACTTAAACTAGGACCCAAATCTATGAAATTACTAGAAGAAAATGTTGGGAAAACATTCCAGGCCATTGGTCTAGGCAAAGATGTTTTGTGTAAGACGCTAAAAGCACAAGCAACAAAAGCAACAATAGACTAATGAGATTATATCAAGCAAAAAAGTTTCTGCATAGCAAATGAAGGAATCAACAAAGTGAAGAGACAACCTACAGAATGGGAGAAAATATTTGCAAACTATCCATCCAAAAAAGAAAGGACTAATAACTAGAATATACAAGGAACTCAAACAACTCAGTAGCAAAACAAACAAACAAAACACAAATAATCCCATTTTAAAACTGACAAAAGATCTAATACACATTTCTCCAAAGAAGACATCAACTGGACAACAGGTATATTTTTAAATGCTCAACATTATTAATTATCAAGAAGATGAAAATCAAAACTACAATGATAAAGCATCTCACCCCAGTTAAAATGGCTTTTATCAAGAAAACAAAAATTAATGGATGTTGCAAGGATGCAGAGAAAGAAGAATGCTTCACACACCATTGGTGGGAATGTAAATTAGTACAGGCACTACAGAAAACAGAATAGAAGTTCCTCAAAAAATACTAACAACAGAACTACCATATGATCCAGCAATCTCACTGCTGGGTATATATTCAAAATAGAGGAAATCAGTATATCGAAAAGACAGCTGCACTTCCATGTTTATTGCAGCACTATTCACTACAGCCAAGATATGTAATCAACCTAAGTGTCTATCAATGGATTAACGAAGAAAATTATATATATGGGTATTTATATACATGTATGTATATGTGTGTATATATGTGTAAATATATGCACATACATACACATATGCACATACATAAACATACACACATATACAATGGAATACTATTCAGCCATAAAAAAGAATTCTGTCATTTGCAGCAACATGGATAGAACTGGAGGTCATTATGTTATATGAAATAAGCCAGGCACAGAAAGATAAGTACCACATGTTCTCACTAATTGTGGGTGATAAAAAAAGTAGCTCTCATAGAGATGGAGAGTTGATTAGTGCTTACTAGGGACTAGAATGGGTAGGGGGAAGAGGGGTGAAAAGCAGTTGGTTAACAGGTACGAAAATACAGTTAGTACCAGAAATAAGATATAGTGTTTTATACTACAGTAGAGTAACCATACTTAAAAACAACATATTGTAGAGTACAAAATAGCTAGAAGATTGGTACGCAAAAAGATCTTTAAAAGAAAAGGAAAAAAATAGAACAGAATAAAGAAAATGTTTGAGGTGATTGATACCCCCATTACCCTGATTTGATCATTACACATTGTATGCATGTATCAAAATATCACATGCACCCCCAAAATATGTACAACTACTATGTATCAATTTTTTTAAAACTGTATTGCTAAAAATGCTAATGGTCATATGAGCCTTCAGCAAGTCATACTCTTTTTGCTGGTGGAGGGTTTTGCCTCGATGCTGATGGCTGCTGACTGATCAGAGTGGTGGTTGCTGATGGTTGGAGTGGCTGTGGGAATTTCTTAAAATAAGACAACAATGAAGTTTGCTACATTGATTGACTCTTCTGTTCCCAAAAGATTTCTCTGTAGTACGGATGCTGTCCTAATAGCATTTTACCCACAGTAGAACTCCTTTCAAAATTGGAGTCAGTGCTCTCAAACCCTGCCACTGCTTTATATAATATTCTAAATCTGTTGTTGTCATTTCAACAATGTTCAAAGAATCTTCACCAGTAGATTCCATCTCAAGAAACCACTCTCTGCTCTCATCCATAAGAAGCAATTCCTCATCCCTTCAAATTTTATCATGAGATTCAGCAATTCAGTCACATCTTCAGGCTCCACTTCTAATTCTACTTCTCTTGCTATTTCCACCACATCTGTAGTTTAATCCTCCACTGAAGTCTGAGTCTCTCAAAGTCATCCATGAGGGTAGGAATCAACTTCTTCCAAAATCCTGTTAATGTGACATTTTGACCTCCTCCTATGTGTATGAATCACCAATGTTCTTAATGGCATGTAGAATGGTGAATACTCTCCAGAATGTTTTCAATTTACTTTGGTCAGGTCCATCAGAGGAAAGACTAGCTGCAGCAGCTATAGCCTTATGGATAGACTATATATGAATATTCTAAAAAATAAGACTAGAAAGTTAAAATGACTCCTTGGGATCCATGAACTGCAGAATAAATGTGTTAGCAGGTATGAAAAAACATTAATCTCCTTGTGTATATTCATCAGAGTTCTTGGGTGATGAGGTACACTGTCAATGAGCAGTAATATTTTGAAAGGAATCTTTTTTTCTGAATAGTAGGTCTTAACAGTAGGCTTAAAATATTTAGTAACCCACACTGTAAGTAGATGTGCTGCCACGTAGACTTTGTTTTTCTATTTATAGAGCATAAGCAGATGAGTAGATTTAGCATAATTCAAAAGAGCCCTGGCATTGCCTTCAACTTGAAGTCACCACCTGCATTAGCCCCTAACAAGAGAGTCAGCCCTGTCTCTTGAAGCTCTGAAGCCAAACATCGACTGCTCCTTCCTAACTATGAAAGTCCTAGATGGCTTATTCTCCCAATAGAAGGCTGTTTTGTCTACATTGAAAATCTATTGTTTAAGGTAGCCACACTTTTTTTTTTTCAGATCTAGACCGGCAGAAATGTAGCCACTTTTACTGATTATCTTAGCTAAATCTTCCTTAAAACTCGCTGCACCTTCCTCATCAGCACTTGCTCCTTCACCTTGCACTTTTATATTATGGAGACAGCTTCTTAAACCTCATTAACCAACTTCTGCTAGCTTCCAACTTTTCTTCTGCACCTCCCTCGTCTCTTCATAGAATTGAAGAGAGTCAGGGCTTTGCTCTGGATTATACTTTGGCTTAAGGGAATATTGGGGGTGGTCTGATCTTTTACTCAGACCACTCAAACTCTCTCGCTATCATCAATAAAACTGTTTCACTTTCTTATCATTTGTATATTCACTGGAGTAGCACTTTTAATTTCCCTCCAAAATTCTGCCTTCATATTTTGGCTGTTTGACACAAGACATCTAGCTTTCAGCCTATCTTGGGGCTTTCAACATGCCTTCCTCATTAATGATGGCATTTCTAATTTTGAAGAATTTTGACTCTTAATTTCACTTGAACACTTAGAGGCCGCTGTAGGGTTATTAGTTGGTCTAATTTCAACATTGTTGTCTCTCAGGGTACAGGGACGCCCAAGAAGAAGGGGGGAGATGGAGAAATGGCCAGTCAGTGGAGCAGCCAGAAAACATACAACATTTATTGATTAAGTTTACCGTCTTATCTTGGCGGGGTTCATGGTGTGCCAAAACAATTACAATAGTTAACATCAAAGATCACTAACCGGCCGGGCGCGGTGGCTCAAGCCTGTAATCCCAGCACTTTGGGAGGCCGAGACGGGCGGATCACGAGGTCAGGAGATCGAGACCATCCTGGCTAACGCTGAAACCCCGTCTCTACTAAAAAATACAAAAAACTAGCCGGGCGAGGTGGCGGGCGCCTGTAGTCCCAGCTACTCAGGAGGCTGAGGCAGGAGAATGGCGTAAACCCGGGAGGCGGAGCTTGCAGTGAGCTGAGATCCGGTCACTGCACTCCAGCCTGGGCGACAGAGTGAGACTCCGTCTCAAAAAAAAAAAAAAACAAAGATCACTAACCACAGATCACCATAAAATACAAAATAGTAGCTGGGCATGGTGGCTTATGCCTGTAATCCCAGCACTTTGGAAGGGCGAGGTAGGAGAATTGCTTGAGTCTAGGAGTTCAAGACCAGCCCAGACAGCAGAGTGAGACCCCATCTCTATAAAAAATAATTAGCTGGACATGGTGGCATGCAACTATAGTTCCAGCTACTCAGAAGGCTGAAATGGGAGGATCACTTGAGTCTGGGAGGTTATGGCTGCAGTGAGTCATGATTGTGCCACAGAATTCCAGCCTGTGCAACACAGTGAGACTCTGTCTCAAAAAAAAAAAAGGCCAGGCGCAGTGGCTCACACCTGTAATCCCAACACTTTAGGAGGCCGAGGCGGGCAGATCACAAGATCAGGAGATCGAGACCATCCTGGCTAACATGGTGAAACCCCATCGCTACTAAAAAAACACACACACACACAAAAATTAGCCGGGCATGGTGGCGGGCACCTGTAGTCCCAGCTACTCAGGAGGATGAGGCAGGAAAATGACATGAACCCTGAAGGCAGAGCTTGCAGTGAGCCGAGATCACACCACTGCACTCCAGCCTGGGTGACAGAGCAAGACTCTGTCTCAAAAAAAAAAAAAAAAAAAAAAAAAAAGATATTATAATAATAATAATAAAGTTTGAAATATTGCAAGAATTACCAAAAGGTGACACAGAGACATGAAGACATGAAGTGAGCACATCTGTTGGATAAAGGGCGTTGATAAACTTGCTCAGCACAGGGTTGCCACAAACCTTCAATTTGTGAAAAACACAGTATCTATGAAGCACAGCAAAACAAGGTATACCTGTAAATTCTAAAGGATCAGTAAAAAATAAAAAGAGATATAACTAGTAAGCCAATAGTAGAGATAAAATAGGATCATTATAAAAACTCAATCCAAAAGAAAGCAAACAAAGAAAAAAAAGAATGAAGAATAGATGAGGCAGCTGGGTACAGTGGCTCATGCCTAAAATCCCAGCACTTTGGGAGGCCAAGACAGGTGGATCACCTGAGGTCAGAAGTTCGAGACCAGCCTGGCCAACATGGTGAAATCCCATCTCTACTAAAATACAAAATTAGCTGGGCATGGTGGCAGGCACCTGTAATCCCAGCTACTCAGGAGGTTGAGGAAGGAGAATCACCTGAACCTGGGAGCTGGAGGTTGAAGTGAGCCAAGATCGTGCCATTGCACTCCAGACTGGGCAACAGAGTGAGACTCAGTCTCAAAAAAAAAAAAAAAAGAGAAAAAAAAAAGAATAGACGAGACAAAGAAATGATAGATTTAAATCCAACCACATCAGTAACTACACTCAATGTGGACGGTCTAAACATACTGATTAACACGTTATCAGACTGGGTTATGAAAAGCAAAGAAAGACCCAAATATATGCCACCTACGTGAAACCCACTTTAAAACAAAGAGATTGCTTAAAAGTAAAAAGGCAGAAAAAGATACACTGGCAAACACTCATCTAAAGAAAGCTGGCAAATATCAGACAAGGCTGACTTCAAAACAAGACATTACCAAGGTTAAAAAGAAACATTACTGGTGAGTATGCAAAATGATAGGGCCACTTTGGAAAACAGGTTGGCAGCTTCTTACAAAACTAAATATATTCTTATCATACAATCCAGCAATCATGCTCCTTAGTATTTATCCAAGGGATTTTAAAATATGTCCACACTAAAACCTTTACATAGATGTTTATAGCAGCTTTATTCATAATTCCCAAAACTTGGAAGCAACAAAGACAAGATGTCCTTCATTAGGTAAATTAAACATTTTTCACTGTTGTTGATCTCTAAATATACTGCTCCAATAAAAAGAAATACTCTGGGGAAAAAAACTGAAAAGTCACTTATAACCCCAGAATAACTATTAGTATACCACAGGTGTGCAGAAGAACATATGCACTTTTTATCTTTTAGAGACAATATATCTAGTAAGAACAATGTAAAATAATCAAATGTGTATCACTAAATAGACAGATTTCAAGGTTTTGAGAGCATGATAAACTCCCTAGCATTTCTTTTCATGAAACTAACTAATCCTTTTCTAGTAACCAGTCAAAAACATATTTTCCCAAAGTTTTCAAGTGGAAAAACTATCCATTAATTATTCTGAAAATATTTAGTATAAACACAAAATGGTGTTTAAGAAACACAGGCTGGGTGAGGTGGCTCATGCCTATAATCTCACTACTTTAGCTGGGCGTGGTGGCTCATGCCTGTAATCCTAGCACTTTGGGAGCCTGAGGCAGGCAGATCACCAGGTCAGGAGATCAAGACCATCCTGGCTAACATGGTGAAACCCCGTCTCTACTAAAAATACAAAAAATTAGCCGGGCGTGGTGGCACACGCCTGTAGTCCCAGCTACTTGGGAGGCTGAGGCAGGAGAATTGCTTGAACCCAGGGGGCGGAGCTTGCAGTGAGCCAAGATTGTGCCACTGCACTCCAGCCTGGGTGACAGAGCGAGACTTTGTCTCAAAAAATAAAAAATAAAAAAATCCCAGCACTTTAGAGGCTGAGGTAGGAGGATTGCTTGAGGCCACCTAGGCAACAGGGCAAGATTCTGTCTCTATTTTTATTTAAAAGAAAGAATCACAAAGCAATGAGCAATAAATCATCTCTGCAACCCCTCTGAAGGACAAAACATACCACAGTGCTTTGCATATCACTGGCACTCTAAAAGATTTGCTCTAGTCTTCTTTTTTTTTTAATTAATTTTCTTCTTTCTTATAAAAAAAAATTCCTGCTAAAAATCAGCTAATCTAAATGATTTCCCATGGGGAAAAAAGCAAAATAATAATGCTTTGTTTCCATATTATTTATATAGTTTGAGTAGTGTGTTTAGCACATTAATGCCCTCAATAAATATCTACTAAGAACCTATCAAATGCCACTAAGACTCTGGGATTTTTCCAAAGATAATAACTTTCATAGACCTACATAGTTTATAAATCTAAGAGTTCACATTTGTGAAAATAATTTAAATGGGAAAAAAAACTGTCTTACTGGATTATTTCCTTAACATACTTGTAAAACTTATCTCTTCTTTGGCTTCTTTGTACCATTTTCATTGTTCTCTAATTTGCTAACATATTAATTTTTAAATACTTTGAAATATCTAATTAGTAACTGTTTTCACAAAACTTCAAATCAAGAACAAAAAAGTAATGTTTGAGAAATATAGTACCTGACAGAGGATGTTCTTGGTCCATGGTCTCTGGAATCCATTACCCAACCAACATGACACTCTAGAGGGGGATTTGTGCTATGCCTTGTTTTTCTCTTTCTTGGACTCTAAAGAAAATAAAGTCAAGCATTGCAATTAGTTTCAATAGTGTGAACTTCACAAGTAAATTAAAACCCTCTGACTATAAATGAACTCAAACATTTTCATACTGTAGATAACACATTGTGAAATCATATGAAGTCACAAAACTCAAAAATCTCACACACAAGTTACAAAACTTAATAAGGTCCTTTGGTAGGTTTGTGACACAAGGATCAAATGAAGTGCACCTTAGTGTGATTCTTCATTATACTTTCTGTTCGTCTTTAATTACACTATCCAATTGTAAAAAAGGTTTTTGTTTGTTTGTTTACTTTTAAATGGGGTCTTACTCTGTTGCCAAGGCTGGAGTGCAGTGGCATGATCATGGCTCACTGCAGCCCTGACCCCTACAGGCTCAAACAATCCTCCCACCTCAGCCTCCCAAGTAGCTCGGACTACAGGCACATGCCACCATGCCCAGCTAATTTTTGTATTTTTTTAGAGATGGGGTCCCACGGCATTGCCCAGGCTAGTCTCCAACTCCTGGGCACAAGCGATCCACCTGCCTTGGTCTCCCAAAGTGTTGGATTACAGGCATGAACCACCATGCCCAATCAAAAAATTTCTTAACCCGAGAAACTATCACTATAGTAAAGTACGATTTTTAAGTGAAATATTACAAGTTATAACACACACTTTTTAATGTGATGTTATAGAAATGACAACATCTCATTCTGTAATGTTAAAGGATACAAAATGCAAGCCTTATATTCCTGGTTGTTTTGTATACCTTTACATCAATGGCTTTTGGTTCTTTAACAACAGGATAAAATCTTGGTGTTTTGTTAGGATCTTGTAACCTAGGTGTTCGAGGTGTTTTGGGTGTTCTTGTAGGATGAATTCTAGGAGATTCTGGAACTGCTGTAGGCAACGAACAAACCATTGCTGCCGAAGTTACTTCTGAAACATCAAATAGCTTCTGAGCTAATTCATCAGTCAAATCTGCAAAATAAAAAACTCTTAAATTATTTAGATGCTAGGAAAATATTTTACTTTGAGAATAAGGATAATTATGGAATTCTCTAAGCTCAAAGGATTTTCACTGAAAACATTTCAAATATATAAAACAAAATAACAAATACTTTTTTGACCGTTATCTAGCTTTATAAAATTTTATTTTCTATATCTGTTTATGACTTTTTCTTTTAAAGAAAGGGTGAAGCTTCCTATGTAACCTCCCCTAATCCCATTTCCCTCCTGCTTTCCTTTCTCAGAGATAACTAGCCTCTTAAATTTGGAATTTTGATCTATTATTACATATATGTAATATTATTTTGCATAATTAACTTTATATATGTAACATAATACTATATCACTTTGTAAACGTTTCTCATGTTTTATTTACATAACTCTAATTTGTTCATTTTCAGTGCTGAATAGTATGTGGTGTATAAATATATCACAATTTATCCATTCTCCTGCAGAGAGACATTTATATTATTTCAAAGTATTTTGTTTAATCAACAATGCTGTGATCAACATTGTTGAATATGTTTCTGTACAGGTATGAGCATTTCTCTAGGGTTTATATCTGAGTGGAAATACTGAGTCAAAAGAGATGTGCATCTGGCCGGGCGCGGTGGCTCACGCCTGTAATTCCAGCACTTTGGGAGGCCAAGGCGGGGGGATCGTGAGGTCAGGAAATCGAGACCGTCCTGGCTAACACGGTGAAACCCCGTTTCTACTAAAAATACGAAAAAATTAGCCGGGCGTGGTGGCGGGCGCCTGTAGTCCCAGCTACTTGGGAGGCTGAGGCAGGAGAATGGCGTGAACTGGGGAGGCAGAGCTTGCAGTGAGCTGAGATGGTGCCACTGCACTCCAGCCTGGGCAACAGGACACCCTCTCAAAAAAAAAAAGAGAGAGATGTGCATCTTCTGATTTAATGACCACTGACTGCCAAACTACTTTCTATAACGATTTCACCAACTTACACTCTCACCAGCAGCATGTGAGAATTCCAACAATTCAACATCCTGGTGAAGACTGTGTTTTGTTTAAACTCTTAACTATTCTTCCATCTCATGGGATTTAAATATTTGCATTTCCTTAGTTGTTGCTAGTGAAATTGTGCATGTTTTCATATATCTAGTTACCCTTCAGACTTCCTCTTTTGTGAGCCTGCTATTCAAACCCTTCGACTATTTTTTTTTTTTCTGTTATTTTACTTACTGATTTGCTCATGAAAATCTTATGGTAAGATACCAAATAAGCCAGCAGATAAATCAAGTAATAGCAACAAAAAAAATAGTCTCTATTTCTGTGTGGTTTTTCTTCAGACTTATCTACTTCTTTTGATTCATATAACAACTTTTTGTTTTTTCACTCAACAAATATTGTTAAGTGCCTGCTATCTGCCAAGCACTATTCTAGGCACGAGTTTGTAAAGTCAAAAGTGAACTTACACATTTGCCATTTCCTCTCCCAATCCATTTTCCTCACTGTTACCAGAATGATTATTCTGAGGAGAAAATTAGATCATTTCATATTTCTGTTTAACATTCTTCAGTGTTTCCCATTTGCCTCTAGAATAAGCCTAGGCTCTTTACCCTGGCATATGAGATTTTGCTGATTTTGCCTCATCTGTTGTCATTTTCCACTTTGATCTTGGTGACACAAATAGCACCAAACTGTCAGTCCTGATCCTTGTTCTGTATCTTTTCATATGCTTTTTCTTCTGTCTGAAAGTCCCTTTCCTGAATCTTTTGTATACCCAATGCAACAGTTATCATAGCCTTCCTTTAATACCCAGCACAGATGTTACCTTTCTTGGAAATGTGAAGCATTCCTTGAACACCTTTGTGCTGTGTCTGTATTTTCTCCATTTATTGTTTCATTTATTAAATTAAAATTTATTTTCTTACATATCATCCCATAGATGCCAAAAGTAAGTCTCACTGCTTCCCAGAAAGCAACTACCACAATTGCATCGAATGCTAGTGCCTACCATACATAATGTCTGGGAAAAAATATATCCTCATCAAAGGAATGCTAAACTTAATTGAATTGTGTTAATACTGTTTTCCTTATACCAAAAATATATACAATCTGGCCAGGTGCAGTGGCTCCCATCTGTAATCCCAGCACTTTGGGAGGCCAAGCCAGGTAGATCACCTGAGGTCAGGAGTTTGAGACCAGCCTGTCCAACATGGTGAAATCCCATCTCTACTAAAAATACAAAATTAGCCAGGCATGGTAGCAGGCGCCTGTAATCCCAGCTACTCAGGAGGCTGAGGCAGGAGAATTGCTTGAACCCGGCAGGTGGAGGTTGCAGTGAGCTGAGATCACGCCATTGCACTCCAGCCTGGGGAACAAGAGCGAGACTTCATCTCAAAAAAAAAAAAAAAAAACACCATATATATATATATACACACACACACACACACACACACACACATATATATATATATAGAGAGAGAGAGATACAATCCTAGAGATAAAAACATGAACATATACTGAAAAATGTGTTAAATCCAGTACCTTTGTGAAAGACATTTTCAAAGATCTAGGAGCAGTAACAACCCAGAAACAGTAAGCTTCCTATCACCTAGATTATGGTCTATAAATTCCATTTCCCACTAATTAGTTCTCCTCAAAGAAATAACATCTGGAGTACAGAATGTATAATCTGAGCCTGGGAAATCTTGAGCAATAAAGTAGCAAAAAAGCAATAAAGTAGTTTTTAAAATACTAGCATAAATCAAAGGACACAGGAGTAAATCTTAGAGGTTCACCAGTCAAAATAAAACAATTTGACCACTAAAACAATGACCAAAATGGATTAAACACATCGAATAAATAAGCTCCATCACATTTAGAGTTTCCTAGGGCACCAACTCATTATTTTGAAAACCAATAAACTGAATAAAAAGAAAGAAGCAAGCATTTATCCTTCCTTGTCTGTAAAAGTTGAATTTCAGGGTAACCAAAGAGTTGATGAAAGAAGATTTTTCATAAGAAAATTTTACGTAAGGATTGCAGAAGAAATGACGGAATCAGAAGATAACCATTTTGCAATTCTACTGACATAGAGGAAATCTAGGGAATATTCATCAATAGCTGCTAAAACCATTTAGTAAAAGATTGGAGGGAAACTTGTTAATGAAAGGATCAGGCTGACAACACCTGAGTCAAATCATGAATCACAGCATCAGTAAAAGTGGGAGTGACAGACATACTATGATGTTATAGGAAATAGACAAGTCTTCCTAAGAAATATTCTTGCTACTAGGAAAAAAACAATGCCAAAACTTGAATATACTCAATCTTCTATACCTAAATCCTTTGTACTTATACTTCATTAGTAATACATGGGATAAAGAATACACTAAATGATATGAAGAAGATACAGTCAGGTAAATGTAGATCATAAGAAATCCTACCAGGTTCTTCAACAAATTAACCAGTTTCTTCAACAAATCATTGTCATGGAAAAACAAGGGAAGAGAAATAATTAGAGATTAAGATTGATTTAATGGTGTTATCAGTCAATTGCAATGTTTGCATCTTGTTTCGTCCTAGTTCAATCAAACAATTTGAAAAATATATTTCAGACAATTAGGGACAACTAAACATATACTGCGTAGTAGATTATATTAAAAATTATTGCTAATTTTGTTAGGTGAAATAACGGTGCTGTAAAAATTTACATACATACTTGTTTTGTAAGTCCTAGTCAGTTTGCAATATATAGTGAAGTATTTCCAGAAGAAATGATATGATTTTGAGATTCAATATAGAATACCAGAAAGAGATTGGGAGGCAAGGTACAGATTAAAAAAGAATGTCAACCTATTAACAATTGTTGAAATTAGGTGAGATGGATACATGAGGATTTCGTTAAACAATTCCCCCGGCCGGGCGTGGTGGCTCAAGCCTGTAATCCCAGCACTTTGGGAGGCC
>NW_016813944.1:93171-129016 GCF_001698545.2 Rhinopithecus bieti | reverse complement strand
TTTTTTTAAAGACAGAGTCTCACTGTCACCCAGGCTGGAATGCAGTGGTACAATCTTGGCTCACTGCAACATCTACCTCCCGGATTCAAGTGATTGTCGTGCCTCAGCCTTCCAAGTACCTGGGATTATAGGTGCGTGCCACCACACCCAGCGAATTTTGTATTTTAGTAGAGATGGGGTTTCACCATGTTGGCCAGGCTGGTCTCGAACTCCTGACCTCAGGTGATCCACCTGCCTTGGCCTCCCAAAGTGCTGGGATTACAGGCATAAGCTGCCACACCCAGTCTATTAATTTTTTAATTAAAATTTTAAATTTAAAGGAACAGCTGAACACTTTCCAAATTTGATTAAAAATGTATAAACACACATATTTTAAAAACTCAGTGAGTTCAAGCACAAGAAACATGAAAAGTACACCAAAGCAATCGTAATTAAGGTGCTTAAAATGGGTGACGAAGATTAAAAGCAACCAGAATCAACAGAAACTGAACCGAAAACAGAAAAGCAACCTCAACAACAGAAAAAAAAGAAACTGAAAAAAAATCAGCCAAATCTTAAGAACCCGTGGGACAATAAAAGGTCTAGGAGAGAAGAAATGCAGGGTTAAAATTTTTTTTAAGGAAATAATAGTTGAAAACTTCCCAAATTTGTCTAAAGTCAAACCTACAGATTTAAGAAACAGACAATCCTATCCAGGATAAACCCAAAGAACTTCATACCAAGGCACATCACACTCTACTTGCTGTACTTGCTGTAAACTTAAGATGAAAAAAATAAAAATCTTGAAAGTAGCTAGAGATGCATTACTTGTAGGGAAACAATTTGAATGACTATAAAATTTTATACCAAAAACCACGGAGGACAGAAAGAAGTGGTACAACAATTTTGAATCACTAACAGAAAACAACTGTCAGTCCAGAATTCTTTATCCAGTGAAAATATCCTTGGCAATAAGGCGAAATAAAGACATTCTCAGAAGAAAGAAAACTAGAAATCATAGCCAACTGAACTGCTCTAAAAGAACTGCTAACCTGAGTATTTCAGACAGAAGAAAATGATAACAGAAGGAAACCTGAAATATCACAAATAGAGGAACAGCAAGATAAATGGTAAAGGTCTGGATAAATATAATAGACTATTCTCCTTTTAAGTTATTTAAAACATGCTTGAAAGTAAAAAATAAAACATTGTCTGGTGGGCTTTTTAACATATGAAGATATATAAGACAATCATTACATAAAGAAATTTCAGCTGAGTGTGGTGATTCATGCCTATAATCCCAGCACTTTGGGAGACTGAGGTAGGAGTTTCTCTTGAGGCCAGGAGTACTAGACCAATCTGGGCAACGTAGCGAGATCCTGTCTCCACAAAAAAATAAAAAAATTTGTTGGGCTTTGTGGCATGCACCTGTAGTCCTACCTACTTGGAAGGCTGAGGTGGTAGGATTACTTGAACCCAGCAGTTTGAGGCTGCAGTGAGCCATGAGTGCACACTGCACTCCAGCCTTGGCAACAGTGAGACCCTCTCTCTTGGGGTGGGGCCGGTGGGGAGAGAAAGGAAAAAAAAATCTCTATGGGGGTATGGGGGTTAGGTTTCTACATTTTTTTTTTTTTTTTTTTTTTTTTGAGGCGGAGTTTCACTCTTGTTGCCCAGGCTGGAGTGCAATGGCACGATCTCAGCTCACCACAACCTCCGCCTCCCAGGTTCAAGCAATTCTCCTGCCTCAGCCTCCCTAGTAGCTGGGATTATAGGCATGTGCCACCAGGCCCAGCAAATTTTGTATTTTAGTAGAGACGGGGTTTCTCCATGTTGGTCAGGCTGGTCTTGAACTCCCGACCTCAGGTGATCCACCCGCCTCGGCCTCCCAAAGTGCTGGGATTACAGGCGTGAGCCACTGCGCCCGGCCTAGGTTTCTACATTCTTATTGAAATGGTAAAATATTGATTCGAAATAAACTGAAAAGTATGTGTTTAGAAATCCCTAGAGCAATCACTAAAAACAATTACACAAAAAAAGATATATGTGTCCAAATTCACAGTACATAAATTAAAATGTAATAGAAAAAGTTACAAATAACACAAAGAATGCAGAAAATGGGCAATAGAAGCAAAAAAAAAAAAAATGAAAATGAATAATACAAAGGTTGACCTAAATCCAAACATACCAATAATTACATTAGTCTAAACAAATCAATTAAAAGACATATTGTCAGACTGAATTAAAAACATGACCTAACTATATGCTATCTATAATAAACTGACTTCAAATATAATGATATAGGTAGGTTAAAAGTAAAAAGTTGGCAAAAGATACATCACATACCATGAGAGAGAAATGAAAGAAAGCTGGAATGGCTATATTAAAATCAGACAAACTAAATTTCAAAGCAAACAAGGATAACATACATGAATGAAAGGGCCAATTCACCAAGATGACACAATATACCAATGGGTATAAGGTGAACTAACAAAAGAGCTAAATAAATGAAGCAAAACCCGATAGAACTGAAATAGGAAATAAACAAGTCTGCAATTATAGGTGGTGACTTCGACACTCCTCTCTAAGATAGAACCAGTAGACAAAAAAATCAGCAAAGATATAGAACTCATCAACACCATTAACCAACTGAATTGAACAGACAATATGGAACATTCTACTCAAAAATAGTATAATAAACATTCTTCTCAGATGTATATGGTACATTCACCAAGACAGACTATATTGTGGGTGATAAAATTAGCAAATTAATTAAACAAATTTGAAATTAATAAATTAACTTTAAATTTTAAAATAATGTAAAGTATGTTCTCTGGCTGTAATAGAATTAAACTATATATCAATAAGATTAATAACAGAGGGATAACTGAAAAAATTCCAATCACTTGGAAATTACACCGAATATGCTCCTAAATAATACATAAAGAGGAAGTCTCAAAAGAATTTAGAAAATGTTTCGAAAGAATAAAAATTAATAAAATACAACATATCAAAATTTGTGGAATGCAGCTAAAGCAGTGCTTAAATAAAAATATACAGAATTAAGGGCTGTACTCAGTGGCTCATGCCTGTAATCCCAGCACTTTAGGAAGCCGAAGTGGGTGGATCATTTGAGGCCAGGAGTTCGAGACCAGCCTGGCCAACGTGGTGAAACCCGGTCTCCACTAAAAATGCAAAAATTAGCCGAGTGTGGTGGCACAGACCTGTAATCCCAGCTGCTCAGGAGGCTGAGGCAGGAGAATCACTTGAACCCAGGAGGCAGAGGTTGCAGTGAGCTGAGATTATACCACTGCACTCCAGCCTGGGCGACAGGGCGAGACTCCAAGACTCTGTCTTAAAAAAATATAGAGATAGATAAATAAAGAGAGAGAGAGAATATTAAATGCTTATATCCGAAAAGAAACTCTCAAATCAGTAATTTAAACTTCTCCCTTAAAATTAGATTTCAAACAAATAGATTTCAGGAAGATATCCAAATTTTAAAATTAAACAAAACACTTCTAAATAGCTGATGTATGAAAAAATTAAAAGAAATGAGAAAATATATAGAACTGAATGAAAATCAAAATGCAATAACACCTAAAATACTACTTAGGGGAAATTTGTAGTATTAAATGGTTATAATAGGAAAGAAAAATGGTATCAAATAAATGATCTAAGCTTCCACTGAAACTAGAAAAGGAGGAACAAAATAAGAAAAAAGGAAATAATAAAGAGCAAAAATTAATAAAACTGGAATAAAATGAAGTAAATCAATGAAAATAAAACTTAAAAAAATTAAACTGATGAACCTCTAGCTAGATCGATCAAGACAAAAAAGACACAAATTTATAAAGAGTAGGAATGAAAGAAGAGATATCTCTACAGAACCTACAAACAGTAAAAGGAGAAAAAGAGCATATTATAAATTCCAGGAAACGAACAAATCCAATAGGTACAAAAGCTCACCTGAGAAAAAAGACTTACTTAGTCTTATGTTTCTTAAATAAATAAATGTGTAGTTTAAAACATTCCAATAGTTCCAGGCCCAGATGGTATCTGGGCCTGAATGGCATCACTGGGGAATGCTAACAATGTGTAAGAAATAAACAATTGTAGACAAACTCTTCCAAAATACAAAAGAAAGAACACTTACCAACTCATTTTATGACACTCATTTTATGACACCTCTAACACCTAAATCAGACAAATATAATCCAAGACAATGAAAAAAAACAATATTCCTCATGAATATAGTACAAAAGGCTTCAAAAGATATAAGCAACCTGAGTCTAAGAATATATAAAAGGATAATATAATAACTAAATGAGGCTTATCCTGAGAATCCAAGACTAGTTCAACATTTGAAAACCAATCAATGTACTTTACAACACAAACAGACTAATTAAGACAAGCCATATGACATGAGCCACCGCACCTGGCCCAAAAGATACTCTTAAAAAATGAAAACATAAGCCCTAGGTTCTGATAAGACATGTGCAAATTACCTATGTACATCTGTAATAAAGGACTTGTATCCAGAGTAAAGAACTCTCAAAGCTCAGTAACAAAAACAACTCAATAAAAGAAATGTACAAAGATTTGTGCAGGCACTTTGCCAAGCATGAACTGATGGCAAATCAGCACATAAAAAGATACGCAACAGCATCAGTCACAATGAGATACTACTATTAGAGGGCAAAAAAAAATTTTTTTAAACTAACAATACTAAATGCTGGTGATGATGTAGAGCAAATGGAACCCTCATATATTCCTGTTAAGAATGTAAAATGGCACAGCCATTTTGGAAAAGTTAGACAGTTTCTTAAAAAGTTATACTTACTGTATGTTCCAACAGTGCCACTCAAAAGCATTTACCCAAGTGAAATGAAAACATATATTCACACAAAAACTTGTAAACAAATACTCATAGCAGCTTAATTCATAATCACCAAAAAAAGAAAAACAACCTATATGCCTTCAACTAATAAGTGGATAAACTGTTTACATCCATGTAATGGAATGCTACTTGTCAATAAAAAGGTAATACAAACAACACACAAAAGCATGAATAAATCTGAAAGGCACTATGCTAAATGAAAGGAGCCAGACTCAAAGGGCTATATTTTATATGATTCCATTTATATGATATTCTAGAAATGGCAAAACTATAGGAATAGAAAATAGAAAACAAGCTGCCAAAAACTTGGCCTGGGTTGAATACAAAGAGTCATGAAAAAATTCTCAGGGAGTAATGGAAATGTTCAGTAACTTGACTAGGTGGTGTTTACGTGACTGTATTCATCTGTCAAAGTTCCCAAAATGATGTACATAAATGGTGTGAAACTTACTGAATGTAATCTATATCTCAATTTTTCAAAAAATATGACCCACGAAGCTCAGGCAATGAAAGCAAAAATAAACAAACGGAATGCACCAAATGAAAAAGTTTATTCTGCACAGCAAAGGAAACAGTCAACAGAGCGAAGAGACAACCTACAGAATAAGAAAAAAATATTGCAAACCACATATCTGATTAGGAGTTATATCCAAAATATATAAGTAACTCAAACAACTCAATAGCAAGAATGAAAATAATCCAATTAAAACATGGTCAAAAGACCTGATTAGAGATCTCTCCAAAGAAGACATAACAAGGTCAACATGTATATGAAAAGGTGCACTGGTGCAGCCATTGCGGAAAACAGAATGGAGATTTGTAAAGAAATTAAAAGTAGAATAACCATATGACCCAACAATCCCTCTTCTGGGTATATACCCAAAGGAAATGAAATCATCACCATAGAAAGATATCTATCTGCACTCACATGTTCATTGCCACATTATTCACAATAGCCAAGATATAAGATATGGGAACAACTAAAGTATGTGTCCACTTATGATAAACAGAGAAATGGTGATGTGTGTGTATGTATATGTGTGTGTGTGTATATATATATGTGTGTATATATATGCATATTTGTGTATATATACGTATATGTGTATATATGTGTGTGTGTATATATATGTGTATATATATAGAGAGAGAATAGAATAGAATTAAACCTTTAAAAAAAGGAGATCCTGCCATTTGCTACAATATGGATGAAACTGGAGGACATTATGCTAAATAAAATAAGCCAAACACAGAAAGAAAAATACTTCATAATGTCACTTATACATAGAATCTTTTTAAAAAAGTATATAGACGTAGATAATAAAACAGTGGTTACCAAGGGTGGGATGAGGGAGAATGAGGAGATGTAGGTCAAGAAATACCAAGTTGAGGCCGGGCGCGGTGGCTCAAGCCTGTAATCCCAGCACTTTGGGAGGCCGAGACGGGCAGATCACGAGGTCAGGAGATCGAGACCATCCTGGCTAACACGGTGAAACCCCGTCTCTACTAAAAAATACAAAAAACTAGCCGGGCGAGGTGGCGGCCGCTTGTAGCCCCAGCTACTCGGGAGGCTGAGGCAGGAGAATGGCGTAAACCCGGGAGGCGGAGCTTGCAGTGAGCTGAGATCCGGCCACTGCACTCCAGCCTGGGCGACAGAGCGAGACTCCGTCTCAAAAAAAAAAAAACAAAAACAAAACAAGAAATACCAAGTTGCAGATATGTAGGATAAGTAAGTCTAGAGATCTAATGTACAACCTAAGGGCAACAGCTAATAATATTATATTATACTTGGTATTTTTGCTAAGAGAGATTTTAGGTGCTCTTGCCACAAAAAAAGGTAACTATGTGAGATAATATGTTCATTTGCTTGACTATTGTAACCATTACACTATATATATATGTATATCAAAACATCATGTTGTACACCTTAAATATATATAATTTTTAAGAGGAAACAAAAAATATAACTGGATATTTGTAGGGTGGTCAGAATGAAAGGAGGGAGACAGGCTAGGAGTTTACTGCAATTAACCAAGGAGAAAACGATGGTGACTTTTACAGGGTGATAGAGATGGAGAAAGTAAGAGGTGGTTAGATTCTAGATATATTTTAAATATATATAACTTTCCCATAAATAAGATATGGAATTTAAAAGACAAACAGATCAAAAATGACACAGAAACGTTTGACCTGTGTAACTGGAAAAACAGAGGTAATATTTACAGAGATGTGGAAGTCTAGGAGGAAAAGTCCTTGGAGAGGGGTGGGAATTCAGAACTTAGATTTTTGACATACGAAATTTAACATGCTTATAAAATATACAAGTGGAACTGTTAACCATACAGTTGAATATTTGTCTGAAATACAGGATGGAGGTCTGGTCTATACATATCAATTTAATACTCATTAGTATAATAATGCTCTTTAAAACCCATGAGACTTGATGCTATTACACGAGGAGTTAATGAGGATTCAAAAGAGGAGAAATTTGAGGACTGGGTCCTAAAGCATCCAAATTTTAGAGGTTAGGGAAACAGTGAAGAACTAGCAAAAAAGACTCCATGAGGCAGAAGGAGAATAAGTGAGTAAGTGTTCAGGAAGTAAAAATATGTTTCAGGACAGAGCGATTAATTTGATTTAATGCTGACGTCAGGTAAGATAAGGACTGATTTGACCCCTTTTATATATAGAGATTCCTGGTGATATTATCAGTAGCTGGTTTGGGATGTGGAGGACAGAGGCCTGTTTGGAGCAGGCATAGGGAATAAATAGGAACATAGATACTGAAGACAGTGAAAATAAACTCCTTCTTTATGCCTTAAATTCTATATCGTAATAGCAATACCAACTCTTTTCTATTAGGATCATTCTTTTATATGATTTCCCATCCTTTACTTTCTAATATTTCTACATGTTATGACATATAACTAGCATAGAGTGAATTTTTTTAAGCCCAATTAATTTTAAGATTAAAATTACCTTTTCATTTGAACATTAATCTATTCAACATTTCCTGTCATAGCAATATATTGGGTCAAATTCTATCTTTTTTAAATTTTGCTTTATTTTATACTTTTCTGTTCATATATTTAAAACTAGAGATTACAGCACACAAATAAAATTAATAGATTTATATATAAATTTTAAAGTAGAGTTGATACACACTCATACCGACCAACTAGACCAATACATAAATTCCAGACACTAGCAAACACATATGCAGACCCTCCAGATGGGATTCCCCCACCCTCAGGAGTAAATTAATATATTAAATTTTTATATTAATAATTCCCCTTGCTTATATTCATGGCTCCTATGTGCTATGCATATATCCATGAATTTTATACTTTATGTAATAGCATTACATTGAATGAACTTCTTTGTTCTAGCTTATTTTATACATCCTATTTTTTTATTTTTTATTTTGTTATTTTTTCCTATATTTTTAGATTAACACATTTTGTCACATATAATGTTAGTTCTTTCATTTTCCACTGCTGCCTATTTTTCCTGCATATGAATATACCACATCTTATAATACATTCTACTATAACTGTGGATTTTTTAGTTTTCAATTGCTTTTTTCTATTATGAACCATGATACTGCAAACATTCTCTTGGTAAACATCTGCAACAGTACGCCCAGGCTGGTCTCAAACTCCTGGGCTCAACTGATCCTCCTGCCTTGGCCTCCCAAAGTGTTGGGATTATAGGCATGAGTCACAACGGCCTGCAACAGTATCTCTTGAAATGAAACTGCTAGGTTATAATATGGTGTATCACTATGGTTTTAATTGGAAAACCTCAATAAAAATAGCAGCTTTTCATATTTATTGGCCATTTGGTCTTCCCAAATATGAAACTGATGTTCGTGTTTCATTTACTACTTTTTCTGTTAATGTTTGCCATTTTCACATTAATTTTAAGGTTTTAGATTTCTATGATATTAATTCTTTGTTAATGTCATGCAATTGCCAAATTTATCTCCTTATTTGCGATTTATATGCTTTCTATGATGTGCAAAGGAACATACATTCTCAATTTTAAAGTATTCAAATTTAACAAGACAAAAAATCCAGCAGTTTAACTGAACATCCCTAGTGGGACACACGAAGAACCTTAAAGAAAGCTTTAAAGTATGAAGTTTTTAAAAGTTTAAAGTTTAAAGAACTCTAAAAGAAGTTACCTTTCAGTATTTATAATATTGTTATTTAATGTTATTGCTATTCTGAAACTATTATATCATAGGATTAGCAAATAAATAATTATGTTACTGTGGTTAGGAAGAAAGATTTTTGGCCGGGCGCGGTCCTACGCTGATAAAGGAAATTTCATCCGTTCAAAACGTGAAAGAAGCTTTCTGAGAAACTTCTTTCTGATCTGTGAGTTCATCTCACAGAGTTACAACCTCTGCCTCAAGAAGAAGTTTGCTAACACTCTTCTCGTGGAATCTGCAAAGTGATACTTGGGAGCCTATAGGGGCCCATGGTGATAAAGGAAATATCCTCATTGGCCGGGCGCGGTGGCTCAAGCCTGTAATCCCAGCACTTTGGGAGGCCGAGACGGGCGGATCATGAGGTCAGGAGATCGAGACCATCCTGGCTAACACGGTGAAACCCCGTCTCTACTAAAAAAAAAATACAAAAAACTAGCCGGGCGACGAGGCGGGCGCCTGTAGTCCCAGCTACGCGGGAGGCTGAGACAGGAGAATGGCGTGAACCCGGGAGGCGGAGCTTGCAGTGAGCTGAGAGCCGGCCACTGCATTCCAGCCTGGGCGGCAGAGCAAGACTCCGTCTCAAAAAAAAAAAAAAAAAAAGAAAGATTTTTTATATGTAAGTAAAAAGCAATACAACTACAAAATCAAAGAAGTTAAAATTAAAACCTATAATCTTAAATTTAGACAGAAAATATCAACATGAATACATAATATATTTTTCTCTTTAAAAAATTTCCTAGCTCTTTCTATTCAAAAGGCCTAGAAACAAGGACCAACTCAGCAGCAGGTCTGGTACTGACAAAGCTCAACCTTGTGTGGGGGCTCAACCTTGTGTGGGGTGGGAAACATTAAAGTTAACAGTCCAACTCCATTATTACTGAGCAAGAAAATGAAAGGTGGCTTTAGAGCTAACAGTCAATAAACTGATAACTGGCACATGTATCAATAATAATAATAACTATAATAGAGTGAAACCCATCTCATGTATTTATGAGTTCACAGTGATCATTTAAAAACAAACAAAAACTTCATTAGTCACCAGTGAAGAATGTTAAGGAACCAGCTAGTACTTTGAAACTAGTAAACAAAAGGAAATAATTCAGCACTGACTCAGTTTCCTGTAAGAACTCTATCTCAGAATAAATAAATATTCTGAGGAAAGTTCTCTTTATAAAAGTATTCTACCTATTAAGGTAAGATGTAATGATTAAAAATAGAATCATCACTATTTTGTAACCCCTAGTAAAATAAAAGCTTCACTCACTGATCATCAATAACCGCTAACATTACAAAAAGAGACAATAGAGCATTATGTATCTCCTAATAGTATTCAATACTACATATGACATATGCTTACAGAGATTTGAGTCTTAATCTAATCAAGCCTCTATGCTGAACTAACAGTCATCGATAACTCAGGACTAGAAAACAGGTTAAATGAAACCATGGGGATACAATCAGCAAAATTCAGAATGTGAGAAATTCTACAGGACAGACAACCCAGTTTCTTTAATACCAAATTGCAAGGACCAATAAATTATAAGGCAAAAAACAGTAGAAACCTGTAGACTAAAAAAGACATATCAATCTATTGCAATCTATTTGAAGAAACTGGAAAAAAAAAAGTGATGAATGAGGAAATTTGAACACTAACTAGATATTTCACATTAAGGAATAACTGTTAATTTTAGAAATAATGTCCTGCTAATTTATGTGTTAAAAGATACAGCCCTTATCTTTTTAAAGACACATACAGAAATACTTAGGGATAAAAAAATATGAATCATATGATTGAGAATTTGTTTCAAAATAATCCAGAGGGAGGTACAGGAGTGACTGGAGTCGAGACAAAACAAAATTGGGTATTAGATGATTAAGTATAACAGAAAATGGGAGTTTTATTATAAAATTCACTCTATCTTTGTATATGTGTGACTTTTTATAAATCTTTTTTTTTAACCACCTGCGGGAAAAGACTATAACGAAATCAGTTATACTTGTCTGAAATGTCAGATTCAATTTATGGATCTCCCAATGTATTTATTTACACTGTCACAGACAGCTAAGACCTTAAAACAAAAGAATGACTCTATTGCATTCTTAGGATCAGTGAGTCAGTGAAAAATTTTATTTTGGGAAGAGAAACATTCCCAGCAATCTTAAAATCACATCAGATACATAAAGAACCAACAAATTCTGCCTACTTCTAAGTAAGCCTCTGGCTTTGAGCATAACCTGGTGTGATCATAGAAGTTCACAAAAGGATAAAAGTTGAGTTTTAAAATTCTAGCATTTTACCATTTACCTAATGATTTTCCACAAATAAAGAAAAAAAAGGAGTAATTTTTAAAAACAATTCAGAACTGCTTTAATACTATTCAGACACTTACACAAAAACAGATTTACATACCTTGCCTGGACTGTGAAGGTGCTACAGGAACTTCTTGGTTTGGCTCAAAAGGAAGTTCAGGTGTTAGGTTTTCAAACTGCTCTTTACTAATGAGATTTAGCTTCTTAAAGTTCTCAACTTCTTGCTGAAGTAGAATGGAGGAATCTTATTACTAAACTGGCTAACAGAGTAACCAACAGACAATAATTGATACCAACCTCAAACAAATGAACTTCTAAAACAGGGATTAATCACAATGGAGTGAAAAAGACGTTCTAATAAAGAATCTAGCATTAAACTTAATAACAACATTCAGAATCTAAGAAGCATATAAAACCCTAAAATATTATGATGATTTTGTAATTAAAAAACATAAGAGCACACAAACTAATCATTAATTATTTGTTGAGCATGTACATACAAGACTACCAGGTATTACAGAAGTTACAAAGTAATCTAATACATGCTCCCTACCATTAAGGAATCTATATGTTAGATGAAAAGGAAGAAATGAACACATAAAAATGAATAATATTAGGCAGTATGTGAAAAGCCATATTGGTATAAGAATTAAGATCATCAGGAAGCCATCACAGAAGAGAAGGGACAAAAGCAGCTCTTGAAGGATGAGAATTTAGAGAAAGGGAGAAACATTCTAAATAGGTAATGTGAGCAAAGATAAGACGCTTGGAAAAAGCAATGTGTTTATTAGAAAGTAATTACGTGAATGAGACTATCTCTGTAGAACCAGTGGCAAAGAGGCCTGATGCGGAAGTCGGAGAAAGCTACTAGAAGACCTTTAATACTGGCTCAAAAAGATTTCACTTTGTTTTATAATAATGGATGCATGTGATAAAGATAAATCTGGATGGCCCTGGATAGCTGCAGCAAAGAGACTCAGTAGGTTTGAGTTGTTAGCTCAAAGGAAGAATAGACCCCTCTCTGACTCTGTTGTTAGCTCAAAGGAAGAATAGACCCCTCTCTGACTCTGGGGTTCTGGAGGCTTCCCCTTTGTAACTATTATTACATAGTCACTTAGGTGTTTCCATCCCTGCCCTACAAATGTGTGGAGCGTTACAGAGGGTAGAGGTCATTCTCTACTGGAAGTTCACTTTGCCACAGGTGCATAAAGACCCTCTATGTCTGGCCTAAACTGTAAGAGAAAAAAGGAGTTTGAGGGACTGCTTACACTCTACTATTTCTTCTAAGTTTTTCCCAATAAAACCCTATATCACATCTATGCCACACGGTACTAATGGGTACATGAATCTTTACAGGGCAACATCCAAAGATGGTTTAAGCAAGTAAAAAACATAACAAAGAATTTGTCAGATTGAAGCAAATTTAAAATAGGAAGCAAATTAAATATCATTACAAGTAGTAGCTTGCTCTTAATAACAAAAGAATCTTTTCCTTCTGTCTTCAAAGATGAAGTCACTTGTCAGCTCAAACCATTTATTAAATCCCAATGTTAGCCTTTTAGATTATGATCTTTTTATCACTAAAGTATCTTTAATTATGTCAAAATGTATATTTATCAACATTTCTTCCTCAAAAGTTTTCAATAAGCTCTTCAGGCTAAATCAGAATCATTGCTCACTCCTCTTGTCCCTTATCTTGCTACAGAGCTTGCTATTAGCAACTCCCAATTCTATAAATAATTATTGTATGTTTACTACATGCCAGAGATAAATAACACAATTCTACCCTGATGGAAACACAAGTTGTATATGTTTTAGTTTAGTTTTTATTTTTAACTAATTCATTAATGTATTACACACACACACATACACACATACATGAGAAGTGTACAAATCATAAGTATACATCTCAATGAATAATCAAAGGTAAACAGACTTAAGTAATCACCATTCAGGTAAAGCAATTACTAGCACCCTAGAAGCTTCCTTTTCATGTCCCTTCTGGTCAGGATCTCCTCTTTCTCCCCCCAGATAGCTCATACACTGACTTCAATACAATAGGTGTTTTGCATGTTTCTGAACTTTATAAAAATAGAATTATACTGTATGGTTTCTTTCACGCAAAATTATGTTTAGGAGACTGATCCATGTACATGTGTGTAATCACAGTTTGTGGCTCTACAGCAGAGGTCAGCAAACTACAGGCCCAAAGGCTAAAGTCTGTTTTTATAAATCGCTGTTTTAGAACATAACCACACCCATTTGTTTACATATTGCCTATGACTACTTCATTGCTACAACTGCAGAGTTAGGTGGATAACGTATGACCACTGACAACGTATGACCCACAAAGTCTAAGGTATTTACTATACAGCTCTGTACAGAAAATGTTTGTCTACCCTTACTCTATTCTACCATATGAATACACTGCAATTTTTTAAGAAATCCATTCTGCTATCGATGAGCATTTGGGTCCTTTCTCAGATTATAGCTATTACAAATGAATTCCTATAAATACGTTTTACAAAACTTCTTTTGGTGAACAGGAACACACATTTTGTTTACTTAGGATATTTACTTAGGAGTGGAATTGCTGAATTGAGTAGGTTTTTATTTAGCCTTAGTAGAAAATGCCAGTTTTTCACAGTGGCTGTACCTATTTATTTCCCCATTAGCAGTATATTAAAGTTCCTGTTGATCTACTTCTGCACCAATGCTTGGTATTTTCAGTCTCAAAATTTAGCCATTTGAACAAGAATGAACCCTAATGTAAACTATAAACTTTTAGTGAGAATGACGCATCTAGGTAGGTTCATCAATTGCAACAAATGTACCACTGTGGTAGGGGAGGTTGACAATACGAGAGGCTATGCTTGTGTGGGGGAAGAAGATCTATGGAAGAGCTATCTTCTGCTCAATTTTGCAATGAATATAAAACTGTTCTAAGAAATGTGTGATTCCATCATGTAACAGTCTCAAAACGACAAAATTACAGAGATGAAGAACAGATTAGTGGTTGCCAGGGGTTAGGGATAGTGGAGGTGAGGCAGGTGAGTGAGACCCTAAAGACTCTGAACTTTAGAGAGCACAGGGAGAATTTTGTGGTAATAATACAATTCAGTGTCTTGACTGTGCTGGTAGTTATACGAATCTACAGGTGATAAAATGGCACAAAACTATACACATACATTTGTGATAAGAAATGTCTATTTTCTGGTTTTAATATTATACAACATATTTCCTTTTCTTCCCCACCTAGAGACAGGGTCTTGCTCTGTTGCCCAGACTGGAACACAGTGGTACGACCACAGCTCACTGTAGCCTTGAACTCCTGCGCCCAGGTGATCTTCCTGCCTCAACCTGTAGCTGGCACTACAGGTGCATGCCACCATGACAGGCTAATTTTTTTTTTTTAATTTTTTTTTAAGAGATGGAGTCTCACTATGTTGCCCACACTGGTCTCAAACTCCTGGCCTCAAGCAATCCACCTGCCTCAGCCTCCAGAACAGCTGGAATTACAGGCATGAGCCACTTTGCCCAGCATTGTGCTATAGTTATATGATGTATATATAGTTATACAAGATGTGATCTTTGAAGGGAAGTGAGGGTATACAGTACCTCTCTGTACAATTTTTGCAACTTCCTGTGAATCTATAAATATCTCAAAATAAAATTCAGAAAAGTTTTAATGTAGTCATCCTGGTAGGTATATGTGTTATCTCACTGTAGCTTTAATTTGCATCTCTCTGATTACTAATGAGGCTGAAAACCTTGAGTATATTTGCTGATTTGGATAGCTTCCTTTGTTGAGGTGAGTATTCAATACTATTGCTCATTTTTCTATAGGGTTGTCTTTCTCTTATTGATTTGTAAGAGTTCTTTATAAAATGTTGTAAATACCTTTTGACACTTTTAACTTGCCTTTTATTCTCTTACAGTATCTTGATGAAAAGAAGTCCTTTAATGTAGTACAATTTATCAATCACTTCCTTCACTGTGTTTCCTGTTCAATAAATCTTCCCCAATCAAATATTACTGAGCTATTATTTCTATAAGATTTATTATTTTGTATTTCACATTTAGAACTATAATCCAATTGGAATTGACTTTTCTAAATTGCATCCACATTTTCTATAACCTTACTGATTTTTTGGTTCTGATTGCTCCATCTCCCACTATGATTATGAATGCACCTATTTGCCTGTAAATTTTATGTATTTTGAAGCTACATTATTAGATGCACACAAATTTAGAACTATTGTATCTTCTGAGGCAAATGAAACTTGTCATGATTATAAAACATCCATCTTTATATCTTGAATAGGTTTTGCCTTAAAAACCTACTTTGCCTGATACAGTAAATAGAGTTACACCAGCTTTGTTGTGTTTATTGCCAATATTTATCTAAATATACACACATATTTACCCTTCCCATTGCTTTTCATTTCTTCCTGCATCTCCAAGCTTCTTTCTGGAATCATTTTCCTCTGCCTGAAAAATTCCCTTTAGTATTTTCTTTAAAGCAGATCTGCTGAAAATAAATTTTCATAGTTTTCATGTCTCTGATAATATCTCTATTTTACCTTCATTTTTATACAGGTTTATTTAGAGCTTTATTTTACACCTCATAAATTCACTTATTTAAGCATACAATTCAATTATTTGTTTACCTTTATTCTTGAACACTATTTTCCCTTACAGGTACTGTAACTACATCATCCCTTTGTTCCCTCACCTCCATTATTTCTACTGAGAAGTTAGCTGTAAGTCTTACTATCAATGCTTGTAAAGTAATCTGTCCTTTTTATCCAGCTTTTATTTGTTTTCAGTTGCTTTATATGGATGGTCTCGATGAGGTTTTCTTTGTATTTATCTTCTTCGAAATTTTTAGGACTAGAATCTGTCCTTTGGTGTCTTTCATCAGTTTTGGAAAGTTCTTACCCATAATCTCTTCAAATATTACTTATGCTTTATTCTCTCTCCTCCCCCTTTGGAGGATTCAAAGATATGTGTTAGACTATGTCTCTTACACCCTTTTCTGTATTTTCCATCTTTTTGTTCAATGCTTCACTCTGGATTTTTCTTTTGATCCATCTTCTAGTTTAATAATTATCTTTTCACTGTCCTGATCTACTATTAAGCCTACCCATTGCACTTATCATATTTTGCAGTTTTAAAATTTCCACTTGATTATTTTTTAAAGTTTCTGGCTCTATACTGAAATTCTCCATCTTATCTTTTATTTTTTAACTTACTAAAAATAAAGTCTGCTTGATAACTCTATTTTCTGGATCACTAGGGGTCTGTTTCTATTTCCTGTTGTTTCTTTTGTTTTTTTCTATCATATCATATTGTCTTCTGATATTCCTGATTATTTTTTGATGACCAGACATTATTACTAAAAGTTTGAGGCCTAGGATGGAACTGGCAGATGCGTCTGAGGGAAATGAAGACCCAAATGCCAGCCTTATTTCTCTAGGTTTCCTTCTCTTTCCAGACTTTTTTTTTATTTTTTATTTTTAGCTTCAAGCCTTTTATTCCATTTTGGTAGGTTTGTATAAAAATACTCTCTTTAGGAAAATAAATAGCAGCTGCCTTCACTATGGAGGCTTGGATTCCCTAGAGGTGAAGGTTTCTCAAAGCTGAGATCCGCAGATGAGCTCATCACAGAAACCATGGGAGCCTCCTCAGCTGTGCAGTTCAGGAGGGGGCGGCAAAATGGCCTGATCGAATCACCTGCTGCTGCTGGCAGTGGGGCTGGAGAGTTAGTGCTCTAGGTGGGTAAAGTGGCACCTTCTGTCAGGGGGTAGGGTTGGGTGGATCACAGGAAGAGGGTAATGGAGAGTGTGGCAGTGATCTGGAAGGGGTTAGGGCTCCAGAGGACCTCTAAGGATCTACAAAGTCTCTGGGCTGCCAGGATTCCTCCGGCACAAATGGGAAATACTTTGTCTCTGATTTAGTGCAAATTGTGCTAGAGAGGCCAGCTCTTGAGAAACAGTGGGCAGCTTTGGTGGCCCCAAGCTGGCTCTACTGTGAAGCACAATATGGTCAGTCTCATTAGAGGGATGGAGAAGAAGCTGCTGGAGTTGGGTGTGGGATACTGTCCAGGTCAGCTGGACCGGTGCGGGAAGGGGAGGAGACGTTGCTTAGGGTGGCACCTGCAGCGAGTAAGGCTCGGGTGCCTCACAACATAGTGAACCAACATAGTGAAACATAGTGAAAACCCCATCTCAACTAAAAATACAAAAATGAGCTGGGTGTGCTGGCCAACATAGTGAAACCCCGTCTCAACTAAAAATACAAAAATGAGCTGGGTGTGCTGGCGGACACCTGTAACCCTAGTTACTCAAGAGGCTGAGGCAGGAGAATCGGCACTTAACCCAGGAGGTGGAGGTTGCAGTGAGCCAAAGTCGCACCACTACACTCCAGCCTGGGTGACAAAACTCCATCTCAAAAAAAAAAAAAAAAAAAAAAAAAGGCAAACCAAAATTGTAAACTTAAAACTGTAAAATAATACATTCTGTTGTGTATGCTTTATCACAATTAAAAAACAAAAGTAAAAAAAGAAAGAAGAAAACCACTTTGTTGTGCCATAAAATATAAATGTGCTGAACAGATGAGGACATGCTGGTTATAAGCAGGAGCCATCTTGAGAGAGCTCTAACCTGACTAGGTTTGAGATATTCTGAACATCAAAATGAATGAGGACAAGAACAGATAGAAATCCATGTTGGAGTCCATATTAGCACTAAAAAGGGAGAAAATTAAAATATAAAAATAAAAAATGAAGTGGAGAGGAAAGTTCTTCTTTATAGAAGAATACTGACAGACATACGGGGAATAACAAATTTAAAAATCACCATCTTGGCTGGGCACAGTGGCTCACGCCTGTAATCTCAGCACTTTGGGAGGCCGAGGCAGGCGGACCACGAGGTCAGGAGATCAAGACTATCCTGGCTAACATGGTGAAACCTCGTCTCTATTGAAAATACAAAAATTAGCTGGGCGTGGTGGTACGCCCTGTAGTCCCAGCTACTCGGGAGGCTGAAGCAGGAGAATCGCTTGAACCCGGGAGGTGGAGGTTTCAGTGAGCCGAGATTGTGCCACTGCACTCCAGCCTGGGCATAGAGTGAGAGTCCACCTCAAAAAAAAAAAAAATCACCATCTTATAATAAGTATAATAGCTGATTCAAGCAAAAATCATTAGTGGAAGCTAAAATATTGAATAAAGACTGTTGGGGAACACAGTTTTAAAATATCACTCCAAGGATCATTTATTAATTACAAAGAAGAAAAGGTACATTTATAGTGAGCAAATCTGGTAGATATCATCATAACCAAATGACCAAATCACCAATTCTAACCACATCAAATTTTGTAACTGACATCACATGTCTCTGGAGAGCATATACTGAACAGGGCACATTCCCTATATAATGTTCTTGTCAAAAATACTTAACCTGGCTGGGTGTGGTGGCTCACGCCTGTAATCCCAGCACTTTGGGAGGCCAAGGTGGGCAGATCACTTGAGGTCTGGAGTTCAACACCAGCCTGGCCAACATGGTGAAACCCTGTCTCTACTGAAAATACAGAAAATTAGCCGGATGTGGTGGTGCATGCCTGTAATTCCAGCTACTCAGAAGGTTGAGGCAGGAGAATCACTTGAACTCAGGAGGCAGAGGCTGCAGTGAGCCAAGATCGCGCCACTGCACTCCAGCATGGGTGACAGAGCGAGACTCCATCTCAAAAAAAAAAAAAAAAAACTTAATCTGAAGCTAATCATATAAACATATAGGGCAAATCCAAACTGAAAACAAGTGGCCTGAACTCCTGAAAAACATCAATGTCATTAATAGCCAAAAAGAAAAAAAAAAGCAGGCCAGGCGCAGTGGCTTACACCTGTAATCCCAGCACTTCGGGAGGCTGAGGCAGGTGGATCACAAGGTCAGGAGTTCAAGACCAGCCTGGCCAGTATGGTGAAACCCTGTCTCTACTAAAAATACAAAAATTAGCTGGGAGTGGTGGCGGACACCTGTAGTCCCAGCTACTTGGGAGGCTGAGGCAGGAGAATTGCTTGAACCGGGAGGCGGAGGTTGTACCAAGCCGAGATCAAGCCACTGCACTCTAGCCTGGGAGAGAGAGCGAGACTCCATCTCAAAAAAAAAAAAAAAAAAAAAAAAGCAGCACAACTGTTCTAAATGAAAGAACATTAAAATTATATGACTCTCAAGGCAGTGTGTGATTCCTGGCTGGAACTGACTTAGAAAAAAATAAAAGAAATTTAAAAGGACAGCTGAGATAATTGGAGAAATGTAAATATAAACTGCATATTCAATAATAGCATTCTATCAATGTTAAACTTCTTGTGTTTTTGATAATTGTGGTTATGTAGGAGAGTATACTTGTTTTTAGGAGATACTTGCTGATGTATTTTAGGATAAGCTGACATAATGTCTACAAGTAACTCTCAAATGATTCAGGAAAAAAATGTACATATATGCACCTATATATATTATACATAGAAAAAAAGGCAATATGGTAAGATGTTTGCCGAATCTAGGTGAACAATATACTGGCATTCTTCATATTATGTATGTAACTTTTCTGGAGGTTTGAAATATTTCAAAATGAAGAGTTGGAGGGAATAAAATATAGATGCATATTACTGATACGGAAAAATATTCATAACATTAAGTGAGAAAATTACATTGTCTTTCAAAGTATACATTTCTCTGCAACTCATATTGGTCTGACTAGAAAGAGGAAGTTTAAGCAACAAGGATTTCCCTTCAGCCAAATTGCTTGAAAGAACGCTTGGTGCTTTGACTTTCTCACTTCCCGTTCATGTCAATGTGAATTACAGTCTGATGGTAGGTCCAAGGTGGTCAGCAGTAAGGGATTTTTATTTTTTTTATTTTATATTTATTCATTTATTTTTTTTCCGAGACAGAGTCTTGCTGTCTTGCCCAGGCTGAAGTGCAGTGGTGTGATCTTGGCTCACTGCAACTTCCACCTTCCGGGTTCAAGCAATTTTCCCTGCCTTAAAATAAGAAGTCAGTGGGGGAAAAAAAATGAAAGCTGGTTGAGTGCAGTGGCTCACATCTATAATTCCAGCTATTCAGGAGGCTGATGTGGAAGGATTACTTGAGGCCAGGAATTCAAGACTAGCATGACATTGTCTCCACAAAAAAAGTAAAAAATTAGTCAGGTGTGGTAAAACACATGCCTGTAGTTCCAACTACTGGGGAGGCTGAGACAGAAGGCTCCCTTGAGCCCAAGAGGTTGAGGCTGCAGTAAGCTATGATCTCACCACTGCATTCCAGCCTGGGCACAACAGGGTGAGACCCTGTTTGGGAAAAAAAAAAAAAATTAAAGCTATAGTTGAAATAGAATGTGTCCCTTTATGGGTCATAATCTCAGGCACCATTTATTTTCTTGGCTTCTTCAATGAAACTATATATAATAACCACAACTATTTTTTTGTAGTTTTGTTTTGTTTTGAGATGGAGTCTTGCTCTGTCGCCCAGCCTGGAGTGCAGTGGCATGATCTCGGCTCATTGCAACCTCCGCCTCTTGGGTTCAAGTGATTCTCCTGCCTCAGCCTCCTGAATAGCTGGGACTACAGGTGTGCGCCACCATGCCTGGCTAATTTTTGTATTTTTAGTAGAGACAGGGTTTCACCATGTTGGCCAGGATGGTCTTGAACTCCTGACCTCATGATCTGCCTGCCTCGGCCTCCCAAAGTGCTGGGATTACAGGCATGAGCCAACGTGCCTGGCCCACACCTATTTTTTTTTTCTTCCAAATTACCACTAGTGGACTTCCTGTCTCAATTGTTCCCTCTCCTTTTCTTTAATAACTTAAAACGTTCAATCACTTTTCCTGCTTTAAGTCTCCCTTCTTTACTAAATACTCCAAAATCTACATTTCTGGCCTTCTTATCATCTCTAGGATTTAGAGAGAGGGTAAAAGACATTTTACATGAATAGACACCATGACATCAACTCAACATTTCCAAATCTGATCTCAAGATCATTCTCTCCTAGGTTTTCCTTGTTAATGTTCCTACTTCTTTCACAAGGTATTATGAACTGTTTCTTTAAAATCTCTTCCAATTTTGGCACTTTTTCATTCTCACATAAGTTGTTAATGAATGTTGAGAAAATAAACGATATTCCTTTTGTTTAGCACTTCATTTCACCCTTGGATTATTATAAGTGGGTTTTTAACTCAACTTCTGTCCTCCTCTATTCTGATCTAGGTTAATGCCTCACATATATAAACCTATTAAACCACTATTTTGATCATTCCACTTTCTTTATAAAAACTACAATTGCTCTTTATTCTAAATTCCTATGTAACTTTCAAGATACTTTGCAATCTGGTCCCTCCTCACCTACCCAAACAATCTTCAGAGTACTGTAGTGCTAACATTTAACTTATAGAAATTCAGTTATACTTGTTTAGCAATAGTAATACATTTTTTAAATATGCTAGCAATGCCACTTGCTATTCTACTCAATGAATGTATGCACTGATGTAATCAAACCCAACTGTTAATGCACAGAAAGAAAAACCTAATGAAAGGATGAATACATTTCGAAAATGTCCTGACCACTGAAAAGTGCCCAAACAAGTATAGTTTTACCATATCCTTTCATGTTCAAAAAATGCTGAAAAGCATAGGGAAATAACAACTAAAAGTAGAAATAATTATTTTAAATATCAGCCTCAGGCCGGGGCAGTGGCTTACGCCTATAATTCCACCACTTTGGGAGGCCATGACAGGTGGATTACTTGAGGTCATGAGTTCGAGACCAGCCAGGCCAACATGGTGAAACCCCATCTCTACTAAAAATTCAAAAATTTGCCAGGCATTGTCGTGACCACCTATAATCCCAGCTACTCAGGAGGCTGTGGCAGGAGAATTGCTTGAACCCAGAGGTTGGAGGTTGCAATGAGCCGAGACCCCGCCACTGTGCTCCAGCCTGGGCGACAGAATGAGACTCCGTCTCAAAAATAAATAAAATAAAATAATAAAATTAAAAGAAATAAGTTTCTAAAGAGAAAGATGACTATGGACAGGAAGACCCACCAAATTAGAATCTTATAACTATGCTCAGGTACGTCAAAATTCAAGCACTTCAATATTTTACTTTATAAATATGATCCTGCTACATTACTACATATATATTTAGAACCTTTTTTTTTTTTTTGAGACAGAGTTTTGCTCTTGTTGCCCAGGCTGGACTGGAGTTCAATGGTGCAATCTTGGCTCACTTCAGCTTCCACCTCCCAGGTTCAAGAGATTCTCCTGCCTCAGCCTCCCAAGTAGCTCCCATAGGCACCCACCACCATGCCCAGCTAATTGTTTTATATTTTTAGTAGAGAGGGATTTCACCATGTTGGCCAGGCTGGTCTCAAACTCCTGCCCTTAGGTGATCTACCCGCCTCAGCCTCCCAAAGTGCTGGGATTACAGGCATGTGCAACTGCCCAGCCTTAGATGCATATTAAAGTGTAAGGCTATGCATAAAGTGATATGTATTTTATTGGTGATTTAAGAGAATTAGGAATATTTTGATCATTCTCAATTTTCAACTTAAAAGGGCTCTAAAACCTATTCCCAAATAATATTGAACTCTGTTAGATAATTCATCTACTTAGTTCTCATTAGACAATTAATGTCAAGAAACCTTTTGTTACTCAGGAGCCAATTTCGAAAAAAAGTTGTAAACTCTGTATTTTTTTTCGTAAATTATATCAACAGGCTATTGATAAATACATTTGTGCTTATATATTACTGCATTCTATCAATGAAGGAGTGACTAGAAACTTTATAGATTATATTATAATTACTGGCCATAACTCTTTTTTCTTTTTTTACTACTGGCCATAATTCTATATTTGATGAAGACACTTCAGAAACTCATTTGTTTTCCATTTATTGACTTTATAAGTTTTTGTTTGTTTGTTTGTTTTTGAGACGGAGTCTCGCTCTGTTGCCCAGGCTGGAGTACAGTGGCGCGATCTCGGCTCACTGCAAGCTCCGCCTCCCGGGTTTACGCCATTCTCCTGCCTCAGCCTCCCAAGTAACTAGGACTACAGGAGCCCGCCACATCACCCGGCTAGTTTTTTTGTATTTTTTAAGTAGAGACGGGGTTTCACGGTGTTAGCCAGGATGGTCTCAATCTCCTGACCTCGTGATCCGCCCATCTTGGCCTCCCAAAGTGCTGGGATTACAGGTTTGAGCCACTGCGCCCGGCCATAACTTTATAAGTTTTTAATTTTGAATTCTGGGTCACAAAAAGTACCCTTCAATCCACTTTATTTGAAACACAAGATTTTCTTCAGCCACTGTTCTGGCAATAACCATATACAGATTTCAACATTTAAGAAGCAATCTACCCACTTAGAGCACCCCACACTACTTTCTGTCCTCAACTTCTCTTTTTTACTGTTCCCCTTCATAAATCAAGCCCACCAGCTAACTTCTCTAGCTAGACTACTTATTCTCTGTTTTGATTTTGTACATATATCCAAACATTGTCTAATAGTCAAGGCAAAACTCTTGCATGCATCAAGGGCAGGAATTTTTGGAAGAATGTATAAAAGAGCAAATTTTTCAACTGCTGTCTTAGCAGTGAGAAAAAGGGAAAGACTCTGCCACAGAAATCTGAGTGAAGAAACCAGGCAGTCTTAGAAAAAGGGTAAGAAAGAAGCCAGCCAGTTGTTTGGGGCTAACTAGTTCATACCTCAAACCAAATATACAAAAGAGGTCTCTCGTCCCAGCTCAACAAAGAGGAGAATCATAAAGAATCTGGGGACTGGAAACTCCATTACTCCTCAACACTGTTCACAAATTGCCTATCACTATGCTTAGCACCTAACAGCTACTCAAATATCTGTTAAATGAATAAATGGATAGATGAATGAATGAGTGAACAAATGGGATAGACACTGTAGTCAAGGTGAATGTGTTCCAATGGAAGTTATCCTCTGTGTCCTTTATTTTTGGTCAGGAATACTAAGCATAACAGTGGGTCCTAGATCAGATGTTTTATAATACAGACTATTCATTATTTAGGACCTAGTTTTAAGTTCTAGGCTTCTCTAGGATGCTTCCCTTGATTATGCCAACCTAAAACTCTCAAAATTCTTTCATCCAGCTATTTTTAAATAACTGTTTTACTTTGAAATATCTTGTATAAAACCTATGTGTACGGTATAAAAATTAATACAATGAATACTACATGCTACTACCATCTATGTTAATAGGATACTACCAATATCCTAGAAGTCCCTTGTTTGCCCTTGCCCAATCCCATTCCTCTCCTTCTCTTCAGAAAAACCACTATATTGACCTTAGCAAAGACCAATTTCCTTTTTTTTTTTTTTTGGTGACGGAGTCTCGCTCTGTCGCCCAGGCTGGAGTGCAGTGGCCGGATCTCAGCTCACTGCAAGCTCCGCTTCCCGGGCTCACGCCATTCTCCTGCCTCAGCCTCCCGAGTAGCTGGGACTACAGGCGCCTGCCACCTCGCCCGGCTAGTTTTTTTGAAGTTTTAGTAGAGACAGGGTTTCACCGTGTTAGCCAGGATGGTCTTGATCTCCTGACCTTGTGATCCGCCCGTCTCGGCCTCCCAAAGTGCTGGGATTACAGGCTTGAGCCACCGCGCCCGGCCAAGCAAAGACCAATTTCCTAACTGTTCTTTCATTTATTACCTTTGAAAGTTTCCCTATGCAATATATTTCATTTCCCGTTTTGGAACTGTATATTAATAAAATCATATTTTCTGCATATATTATATGGCTCCCATCCACCAAACTTTTAAAACTTCTTTACTTTGGAATTTTTCTAACATATAAAAAAATAGAAGGCCGGGTGTGGTGGCTCAAGCCTGTAATCCCAGCACTTTGGGAGGCCAAGATGGGCAGATCACGAGGTCAGGAGATCGAGACCATCCTGGCTAACCCCATGAAACCCCGTCTCTACTAAAAAATACAAAAAACTAGCCAGGTGAGGTGGCAGGCGCCTGTGGTCCCAGCTACTCGGGAGGCTGAGGCAGGAGAATGGCGTGAACCCAGGAGGTGGAGCTTGCAGTGAGCTGAGATCCGACCACTGCACTCCAGCCTGGGCGACAGAGCGAGACTCCGTCTCAAAAAAAAAAAAAAAGAATAGTATAACAAAGTACTATATACACATTACATAGTTTCAACAACTATCACCATTTTACCATTCTCTTATTTGATCTATATTGGCATTGTTTTTAAAATCATCTTCATTTCCATACCAATTATTTCACTGTTAAATACCATACCATTGTATACAAAATACATATAATACCATTTTAGACATAATGAAGCTATTAGATTTAACAATATGTATGTGTCTCATAGTCCACGCATTCAAAAGTTTATATGTATACATATAGACATAACTAGAAATGGAATTGATGCATATTAGAAATATGCATGCATACATATGTACATGTGGAAATGGAACTGATGCTTCTTAGGATAAACAATCAACTTTAATAAGTAATACTAAAGTTGGTTGTAACAACTTAATGTAATACCAACGGTGATGTCTGAATTCATGTTGCACCACTTCTTTACCAAGACTTAATATTGTCAGACTTTTTTTTTTTCTTTTTTTTGAGACAGAGTCTCGCTCTGTCCACCAGGCTGGAGTGCAGTGGCGCTATCTCGGCTCACTGCAAGCTCCACCTCCCGGGTTCCTGCCATTCTCCTGCCTCAGCCTCCCGAGTAGGTGGGACTACAGGCACCCGCCACGGCGCCCGGCTAACTTTTTTTTGTATTTTTAGTAGAGACGGGGTTTCACTGTGGTCTCGATCTCCTGACCTTGTGATCCGCCCGCCTCAGCCTCCCAAAGTGCTGGGATTACAGGCGTGAGCCACGGCGCCCAGCTGAGACTTTTTAATTTTATGATGTAATGTGTATGGTCTTCTGCTTCTGGCTATGATGGAGTAACCAATACCAGCCTGTGCCTCCTAATGTAAATAACCATGAAACTGATATGAATATGAAACAACTATTTTTAGGGATTGAACAAAAGCAGTGTAAGACTGTGATCTCTGAGAGAAGAGCTCACAAGATGGGCTCCATAATCACCCCAGCTCTCTTTCTGGGTACAATTTCCTAACCATGGCAAAGCAAGCTTCAGCCCAAGCAAAGTATAACTGTCCTGCTGAGCTGAGAAGGTAGTGCTTTAGAGTTCAGTACAGTTTAAGCAGTGGAACTTGTGGAATAGAGCACTGGAGACAATCTATGCAGGGAGGAGTCGGGCAATAAGTCCATGTGAGGGTCAGGCTGCTGTGTGTCCTTGGCTGGAGGCAGAGCACATGTGTTCAGGATAAGACTACCTAAGACATATCCCAAAGTGACTGCTATGTGGTTAAGCTGAACAGATATACTAAAGGTCCAGTAGTGCTGGGGGATGGTGAGCATACAAGCTCAGTTAAGAATGGATACCCTTCATAAGCCACTCGTTAACACTCTGGGCATTCATCTGTGATACAGCTTTGAAATGAAGCCATGCTACAGAATAAGGTCCACACTCAAGTATAGAGAATAAGAACTGCTCTAGACTCACTAGCAAAGCCTAATATAAAACCTGATAAGATCTAGAGGAGACACAGAATGTGGAGGTTAAGTTCTGTCAAGTTAAAGAGGCTTTCCACAGATCTAACCTAACAAAGAGTAAAATAAGCCTACACAATTCCAAGTGTAGCCTACAACACCCAATAAAACAAAAAAAACTCAACAGCCTTCAGAGGAAGATGACATCTATAATCTCTACAGCATATGTATAATGCACAGTATAAAATTTTAAAAAATACTAGCAGTGAAAATAAATAGGAAAATGTAACACATAGTCAAGGTAAAAAAGCAGTCAGTAGATCGCTCAAATGTTATCACAAGATCTCAAATGTCAAATGTCAGATTTTAAGACAAGGACTTCAAAGCAACTATTAGAAATATATTTGAAGAAACAGAAGAAAAACACTGTCTTAATAAGTGAACAGATGTGAAATCGCAGCCAAAAAAATGCAAACTATAAAAAATGGAAATTCCAGAACTGAAAAATATATACTTGGATGGGTCTAAAAATAGAATGAAAATGGTAGACAAAAATTAGTGAAGTTTAAGACAGACTGATAAACACAGTCCAATCTATAGAACATAAATATTTCAGAAAACAAAAAGAACCAGGCATGGCAGCTCACGCCTGAAATCCCAGATACTCGGGAGGCTGACGTCGGAAGATCACTTGAGCCCAGGATTTCACAAGAAGTCTGGGTAGTATCTCAAAAAAAGAAAACACAAAAACAGAAAGAACCTCAAGGACCTGTGAAACATTATCAAATAGTATAACATACCTGTAAGTGAATTCCCAAAATAAAAAATGAATAAGGAACATAAAAAATATTTGAAGAATTAATGACTGAAATGTCCCCAAATTTGATGAAAAACATCAAATTACTAATTCAAAAGTTTCAGCTAACCTCAAATTGGATATATTCAAAGAAAACCAAACCAAGACACATCACAGTAAAACTGCTAAAAATCAATGGTAAAGTAAAAGTCTTGAAAGCCAGAGAGGAAAACAACACATTACACACAAGAGAACAAGAATACAAATAATGGCTGACTTCTGTGGTTCTCAACTGGGTTTTGATTTTGTCCACACCTCCACCATACATTTTTTATTGTCATGGGATTGGGGTGGGGGGATGCTACTGGCATCTTGTGGGTAGAGACTAGAGATAATGCTAACCATCCTATGATGTATGAGACGACTTCTACAACAAAGAATCAGCTACTTCGAAATGTTAATAGTACTGAGGTTGAGAAACCACCACACCCAGCTAATTTTTATATTTTTAGTAGAGATGGGGTTTCACCATGTTGGCCAGGATGGTCTCAATCTCTTGACCTTGTGATCCGCCTGCCTCGGTCTCCCAAAGTGCTGGGATTACAGGCATGAGCCACTGTGCCTGGCCTCTGAAATCAGGTCTCCTGATTCACTTGACTCTCCAGCAGAAAGAACTTTAGTTCAAAACCATTTCTAAAGAGAGAGTGACTACAGTTAACTTGAGAGCTCACATTGTTCATGAAAGGAAAGCGATCTGAGAAGTCTTTCAGAGTAAGGTTTAGGAAGAGTGTAAAAGAATTTTGCATTTTGAAATATACAACATAACCCAGGCACAGTGGCTCATGCCTGTAATCCCAGCATGTTGGGAGGCCGAGGCGGGCAGATCACCTGAGGTTGGGAGTTTGAGACTAGCCTGAAAAACATGAAGAAACCCCGTCTCTAATAAAAATACAAAATTAGCCAGGCGTGGTGGCGCATGTCTGTAATCCCAGCTACTCGGGGGGCTGAGGCAGAAGAATAGCTTGAACCCGGGAGGAGGAGGTTGCAGTGAGCCGAGATCGTGCCATTGAACTCCAGCCTGGGCAACAAAAGGGAAACTCCATCTCAAAATAATAATAATAATAATAAATTTTAAAAAGAAATATACAACCTAAGAGGACTAATAATGGAACTGTGGCACCTGGAAGAACTCCACAGACTTTGATGGCACAGTTTCTATGTAAAGGCTGCCTCAGCTTCCATATTCTTTAAATTCCTGGTCTTCCCTCCATTTGTAACATTGTTTCTGGTCCCACATAACCATATGGTCTTTGTTCTTTCTTCATATATGCCCAGTTTTTTACAGTTTTCAAATTCTTTACAACCCCATGAGGTGGAGAGGGTAAAAATGATCCCTGCCTGAGATTCACAGAAGTTAGGTTTTGGTCCAGAACTGCACTCCCAATGGAATTTGCACATAGTTGACTGCTGGTCAAGAAAAAAGCTTAGCCAGACAGGTTCTCAACTTGGTGTACTTCTCTAATAAGGAGAAAAGTTCAGCTCAAGTATGGTAAGGAGACAGGAAGTTTACATGACTCTCTTCTTGACAAGTCAGTATGAAGCTATTGTTTCTGTCTGCCAGTCATCTCCTGATAAATGTGTACAGCATTTCCACCTTTATACCAAATACTCTGCCACAACTGAAGTTCCTTTCACTATCTGAAATAAATACAGGTAAGGACTTGCCTCATTTCTAAGGGGGATGCTGCATAAGACAGTGAAGTAATCAGCAAAGTCAAAGTGAATGAGAGCCTTCCGGTCTTCCAAGGCTCAAGGATGCCAATAATTCCAGAATGCTGTCCGGGTCAAGGCAGAAGAAAGCCACTAAAGGTGGGCTTTCTTGTTGACAGTGTAACCTCTCAACAATGTGCTTGCTGATGGTCTCAATCACCTAACTACTGGAAATGTTCTCTCAAATACCACAAAGCTAAGTACATCCAAGAAAAATTCTGGGAACTGATGTTTAGGCCACCAGTCAGGAGTATAAGTTCACCTGATAATATATAAGTAGTACTGGACAAAACTGGTATATTTCACTACTGTAAAAGCAATGAGCCTAAAGATTAGATTAAGTGACTGGCAGATGTGATTCAGAAGTTTCAAATTTGAAGGTTCTTCCTAAAATGTTGGAGATAAACACATTAGTATATTTAAGTTTCTACACAAGCAACTTGGGCAGAGGATAGAATACTGAGCAACTTGTAATGGGTTTGTCTCTCTCTTATTCTGTAAATACAAATTAAACATTTTTAGTTAGGGGAAGGTATCAGGAGATAGTGGTCCAGGAAATACCAAAGCTCATGAGCCCAGATGCTAGCCAATGATACCAATAATAAGATGTAAAGGCCTACCAGCGCATTTTTGGGATGGACATCTGATCTCTACATCCTATGTTAACAAAGCCTTCAATACTGTACAGATTTATACCACTCAAGCAGACCACTGGAAAGGAAGACAAATAGGTGGACGCAAAAAAGCAGAGACAATTGACCAACTGCAGTGGCTCATGCCTATAATCCCAGCACTTTGGGAGGCCGAGGCAGGTGGATCACGAGGTCAGGAGTTCAAGACCAGCCTGGCCAAGACAGTGAAACTCCGTCTCTACTAAAAATACAAAAATTAGCCGGGCATGGTGGTGCACGTCTGTAATCCCTTGGGAGGCTGAGGCAGGAGAATCACTTGAACCCGGGAGGCGGAGGTTGCAGTGAGCCGAGATCACACCACTGTGCTCTAGACTGGGTGACAGACCAAGACTCTGTCTCAAAAAAAAAAAAAAAAAAAAAAAAACAAGAGGCAATCAACCTACCTTGACTTTAGACCAAGGAACAACAATGTGGCACCTTCAAGAAGTAAATAAATCAGCTTTGGCTTGCCTCTTTTGTAGTACCCATTCCCCTTTAATTCTAGCCTTTTAGTATTGTTATGAAATATGTCTCCTAGAATAATGCATAAAATATATATGTGCAACTTATAATGCATTCATGTAACAACTACGAGAAACACAACTATTAGTATTTTAGAAACTTCTGAGTATCCTACACCTCCCCGCAGCCCCCACAATGAATAAATTCTGACTTATGTAATAATTATTCCAGGTTTTTCTTTATGCAACTATCTATATATGTAAGTATACCTAAAAAATCATGTTTCATTTAACCTGTTCTTGAGTTTTGTAGAGTCATATTGTGTATGAACCCTCACTTCTTTCATTCAGCATTGTTTTCTTCATATATTCATAAAGATGTGTATGGCAATCTTTTTTCTCTACTATATAGCTACTTTTCACTACTATAATGATGACATAGTCAAGTACTGATAAATACTTCAAATATTTTCAATTTGTGACTATAATGAATTATTCTGCTATATTATTACACATTGCTCCTGGTGAACACATCTAAATTCCTCTAGGGTAGTGCCATCCAATACAAACACAATGTAATCTTAAATTTCCCATAACTACAAAAAATATACAAATAGGTACATTTTAAATATTTAATCTATTTTGACATGCAATAATTATTAAAATTTGAGATATTTTATATTCCTTTTTGTTACTAAGTCTTCAAAGTTCAATATTTTACATTTAAAACACATTCTATTTTGACTAGCCACATTTCAAGGGCTCAATAACTACATGTGGTTAATGTCTACTATATTTAAACAATGCAACTCGAGAATATATTCCTGAGTGGAAATGGTGGATCATAGCATATGGTTGACCATTTTTTATTCCCACAGACAGATTGAGGTTCTTGCTCCAAATACTCCCAAACTCTATTTACCATCTGATGTCTTAACACTGCTAATGGTAAGTTTTATGAACTATTTCATTGAAATATTTTTATCTCCTTGACTAATAATGTTGAACATCTTCTTGTGTTCTGTCATTTAGACTGCTTCTTTTGTAAAAAGTTTGTTCATGTCTTATAAGCAGTATACTGAATCTTTTCTTCTTTTTTTTTTTTTTTTTTTTTTTGAGACAGTCTCACTCTGTCGCCCAGGCTGGAGTGCAAAGGCACGATCTTATACTGATTTTGTTTTAACAATTACACAGTTACAAGCATTTAGTAAATCTACTTTATGGATTATTTTCTTCCTTTTAAGAAATAGTGGCTCACTATATTGCCCAGGCTGAAGTGCAGTGGCCATTCACAGGTGCAATCATTGCACACTACAGCACTGAACTTTTGGGCTCAAGGGATCCTCCTGCCTTAGCCTCTAGAATAGCTGGGACTACAAGTGCATACCACTATGCCTGACTTACAGACATTCTTTAATGCCTAGACCGTTAGTGGTTTGGGGACTTTTTATGCTTCTTAAAAAAACTGATATATGTATATCAGTCATACATACTTCTGGGGTACATGTGCTATTTTGATACCTGTATACAATGTGTAACGATCACATCAGGGTAATGGGGATATCAATCACCTCAAATATTTTTCTTTATTCTCTTCTATTTTTTTCTTTTTTATTCAAGTGATCACAATCTTTCTTCAATCCGTTAATATGAATTTCCTTTACTAACTTTTCTAATGTACAATTAATTCATGATCTTGAAATGAACACAACTTGGTTATCTATTTTTTAAAAAACTGCTAAATTTGGTTTACTACAATATTGTTTAGACTTTTTAAAAATTATTATTGTTATTATTATTTTATTTTATTTTTTTGAGACAGAGTCTCACTCTGTTGCCTGGGCTGGAGTGAAGGTGGCGTGATCTCGGTTCAACGCAACTGCCTCCCAGGTTCAAGCGATTCTCATGCCTCAGCCTCCCAAGTAGCTGGGGTTACAGGTGCCCACCACCATGCCCAGCTAATTTTGTATTTTTAGTAGAGATAGGATTTCAGCACATTGGCCAGGCTGGTCTCGAACTCCTGACCTCAGGTTATCCACTTGGCTTGGCCTCACAAAGGGTTGAGATTACAGGCATGAGCCACCATGCCCAGCTATTTAGCCTTTTTATACCTAGGTAATGCCTGACTCTCATTCATATTCTCATGAATTCTAATTTCTTATGTATAGTTCAGGTACCAACGATAGGTTCTTCTCATAAGTATTCTCTGCCACCACTACCATTTCCACAAATATTTGACTTATTATTATTAGCTCTATTCACTGGAAATATTTGTGCATTCCTGAAATCAATCATTCTAATTATAAAGAGATATGTTAATAAAATATCTATATTTGAAATTATTATAGAGTTTGTCATAGCACTGTGTAGACTTTCTCTTCCACTCAATTTTAAAGTTATATACTTTTCTAGAAATCTGTCTTTATAAAAATGTTCAAATTTATTGCCCTAAAATTATATTTTTAAATTTCTGTATGATTAGTAACTATATCCTCTATTGCATTCCATGTAAAATATCTATTTTCTTTTTTGTTATCATAAGCTTAATTCTAGCCTTTTTGAAAAATTAAGTCCTGATATGATTAAGTCATAAATTAAGTCCTCTGTTATGTGTTAGATGTAATTAATTAAATTCTGCTATTTATTTCCTTCCATATTTTTTATGGGGGTTTATGTTGCTAATTCTTTTCCTAACTTCTTGAGATCAATGCTATAGCAGATTCTGTTATGTTGTTCAATCCTCATATTCCCCAGAAGAGAAGATTATGCATATTCACCACTGTCACCTGCCTTTTAAGAATATATATTCCAGGCCGGGCATGGTGGCTCAAGCCTGTAATCCCAGCACTTTGAGAGGCCGAGACGGGCGGATCACGAGGTCAGGAGATCAAGACCATCCTGGCTAACACGGTGAAACCCCGTCTCTACTAAAAAATACAAACAACTAGCCGGACGAGGTGGCGGGCGCCTGTAGTCCCAGCTACTCGGGAGGCTGAGGCAGGAGAATGGCATAAACCCGGGAGGCAGAGCTTGCAGTGAGCTGAGATCTGGCCACTGCACTCCAGCCTGGGCGACAGAGCGAGACTGCATCTCAAAAAAAAAAAAAGAAAATATATTCCAAAATTAGCCAGGTTTGGTGGTGTATGCCTGTAGTTCCAGCTACTCGGGAGGCTGAAGCACAAGAATTACTTGAGACCAGGAGGCGGATGTCGCAGTGAGCTGAGATTCATGCCACTGCACTCCATCCTGGGTGACTCAGCAAAACTTTGTCACCACCCACCCTAAAAAAAAAAAAACATATATATATATATACACACACACACACACATATATATACATATATATAAACACGCACATTTGTGTATATAGTGTATGTGTATCTATATAATCCCCATCCACGTACAAAGAAATGATAAATGTTTGAGGTGACATACATAAATTACCCTAATTTGATAATTACACATTGTATGCATGTATCAAAATATCCCATGTATGCCATAAATATATACAATTATTATGTATCACTAAAAAATAAATTTCAAATGGAAGGAAAAAATATATGTTCCCCAGCCTATAGGCTTGGCCATATAGTCAATGGAATATAAAGAATGCACAGAAAGCACATATAAGCAGCAACGTCAAATATAACTAAGATTTGGCTCTGCCTCTTGTTCTTCCCCTCTGCCACATGAATAAGCATGTATTGTATAGGAACTGCTGTTCTGGAATTAATCCCCAAATGAGAAGACAATTGGAGAAGAACCAAACATACAGAGCTGCAATAGCTGACCCACAGCCAATGTCAGGTAACATGAATGAGAAGCTTTTGCTCTATCTTTGAGAATTGGGGGAGTTTTTTGTTTGTTTGTTTGTTTTTTGTGTTTTTTTTTTTTTGAGATGGAGTCTTGCTTTGTCTCCCAAGTTGAAGTGCAGTGGCACAATCTCTGCTCACTGCAACCTATTGGGGGAGTTTTTTTTTAATAAAGCCAAGATAATATTGGTAATTGGCCCATTAATTTCAAGTGTTTTTCCTAATATTTGCATTTAAGCCTATTGCCTTAGCTGCACCTTTTACCTTCAGTTATCATTCAATTCAAATTTTCTAATTTCCACTAATTTCTTCTTTGAACGCTGAGTTATTTAAAAACATACCGTTTTCAGGAATATGGGAATTTATTTCGTTCAGTTTTATTATTATTAATCACTAGCTTGACCAGGTGCAGTGTGGCATGCCTGTAATCCCAACACTTTGAGAGGCCAAGGCCATAGAATCTCTTGAGGCCAGGAGTTCAAGACCAGCCAGGCAGCATAGTGAGACCTCATCTCTACAAAAGTATTTAAAAATTAACAAATAAAATCACCAGTTTAATTCCACTAATAATGTGCTTTGTGTAATATAAATGCCTTGGAATTCACTTTATAAACCAGCGGACGTCTAAGTACCATGTATATACTAAAAAAGAACATATGCTCTGCAGTTCTTAGGCAAAACGTTGTTTCTGAAATTACTTTTTATTGTCTGATTATGCCTTGTTTACATAGAGAGTAAATCACTCATTACAACAGTGGATTTGTTTTACCAATTTTTGTTTCATATATTTGAAGCTTTGATATTAAATACATTGAATTTGAGGTTATCTCCTCTGATAAACTTCACTTTTTATCATTATATGACACTTGCACACTGGTAATGTTTTTTATCTCTAAGCCAACTATGTAAGTCTATTCCATCTGCTATTAATATGCGTGTATGTTTTGGTTTTGGGGTTTTTTGTTGTTGCTGTTGTTGTTTTGAGATGGAGTCTAGCTCTGTCTCCCAGACTGGAGTGCAATGGTGCAATCTCAGCTCACTGCAACCTCCACCTCCCAGGCTCAAGCAATTCTCCTACCTCAGCCTCCCGAGTAGCTAGGATTACAGGCATGCATCACCACACCCAGCTAATTTTTGTATTTTTAGGAGAGATGGGGTTTCGCCATGTTGGCCAGGCTGGTCTCGAACTCCTGACCTCAGGTGATCCTCCCACCTCAGCCTCCCAGAGTGCTGGGATTACAGGTCTGAGGCTATGTGTATTAAGTTTTCTTTTGGTTCTTTTTTTTAAATTTGGTATGTAGTTGGATTTTTAAAAATATATATATATATATATAAGAGA